>NW_027189399.1:190000-225932 GCF_040958095.1 Procambarus clarkii | reverse complement strand
ACGGGAGACTTCATCAGAATCATCTGTTTCTTGTATCTCTTCTTTAACAAACTGCAAGATAGGATTTTCCATTGATGAGTCACATACCTGGGGGTTTTCTTTGATGATTAGATTTGTAGGTCATTGGTCTTCTGCCAAGTCGTTGCCCAAGAGGATTTGAACTGACATGGGAAAAGGCTTTTCCCGGATGGCGATTTGGACTTCACCTTATATTAACGGACAATCCAGGCGGACTCTGGCAAGTAGATAAGGGGCAGTTGCAGTGCGATCCGTAATGAGGACAGTATCTCGGGTGTAGGTGACGTTGGGTTCAGTTGACTTCAGAAGAATAGATTGTAAAGCAACTGTGTTCCTCAATATATTCACTTTCAACCTTCCCTCCGAATCTCCACCGCTGGCAGAGAGTTCCGGAGTACAGGTGTGTTACGACCCTAGACCTCTGGGTATGGTTCCTCTGTTGCTGTTGTTAAACATATGTAATAATACAGCCTTGCCTCAATAAGTGTCTAGGGGTAAAAACAAACTGCTTACGTAACAAAGCAATATACTTAAAGTAAGAGTAACAAAGAACATACAAATAACATAAATGGAAAATGCAGGTAGCCAGAAATATTAATACACTAGTAATTAATATTACAATATCCTTATATAAGCACCGGTCATTTCTTTACAACCTAAATGAATAGATGGGTTTGCACATAATGGTCTAACCAGGAAATTAGCTATGTTACTAAACAATAAACAAATACCACAGACTTAGCTCAACACATGTTGACCACAGGGGCCTCGTAGCCTGGTGGATAGCGCGCAGGATTCGTAATTCTGTGGCGCGGGTTCGATTCCCGCACGAGGCAGAAACAAATGGGCAAAGTTTCTTTCACCCTGAATGCCCCTGTTACCTAGCAGTAAATAGGTACCTGGGAGTTAGTCAGCTGTCACGGGCTGCTTCCTGGGTGTGTGTGTGTGTGTGGTGTGGGAAAAAAAAAAAAAAAAAGTAGTTAGTAAACAGTTGATTGACAGTTGAGAGGCGGGCCGAAAGAGCAAAGCTCAACCCCCGTAAAAACACAACTAGTAAACACATGTCTCCACCCGCCAGCTCTACCAACGGGACTAGCGTTCATCCAGCATTCGCGGCATTGTGTCTACCAAAAAGACCAAACTAAAACCCACATGAAACCTCATGATACTCAGCTAACAAAGAGAAATTAAGCTAACAAATTAAGAACAAAGCTAACAAATTTAGAACATAATTATAAGTAAACTTATGTGTATATAACACTGCTAAGGTGTAAAAAGAAATTAAGTACAATCAATAAACAGGAATAATTCCAAAGGTGAAACATTGACGCTAGCTTGATACACGGCCCGCACACTGGAACATCCCAAATATGGTCATCCCCCCAATGAGACGCCACCGACTCCCCCCACAGGAATAAACCTGCAAATAGCCTAACAAAATATTCAATACAGGCACACTACAGCATGCTACAATTACATCAAACATAATTATACTGGAACACAACTGGATATCATGTTATATTTACTTAACGGGGAAAAGAAATAATGGACATACATATTTATCATGATGAATGTTAGAATGAAACACAGATTCGCAACAAGGTGTCTGTTGAAGAGAGAAAGATCAGTGGATGAAACAAAAATATTCACCAAAGACTTAGGACTTCTATGAATTTGGAATTTTAGGAGGAGGTGATTTGGGCTTTGTCTTACTGCTGACTTTACAGTGAGGACTGGTACACTCTTCTATTGTATGTCTATAGGTTCTGCAATAATGACAATACAACGCAGAGTTTTCATTACTGGTACTCACTTTGGCTGGAGTAAACCAAGACGTCTTACTAGAAGGTGTGTCGGATGGTACTCTGAATGAGACTGTAGGAGTCAGCCAACTGTGCACATCTAGTAGGGTCGGTTTCCTTCCTTGTCTGCTAGGTAGGACGTGTGGAATTAGGTACACGCCTAAGGAATTCTTCCATCAGGATGAGGTTGATGAGATCTGTAAAGGTGGAGACTTGTGCTGCTTCCAGCCACTTCATGAAATATCTCTTTTTGTTATTTGCAAACTCTAGGTAAGTAGTAGCACTCGCTTTAAGGTAATTCCTAAACTTACGTCTGTAGTTCTCGATAAATAGGAGGTAGGCATCTAGCACTGCCTGTTTCAATACCTTGTAGTCGGTTTCAGACGCCATAGTACTGAGAGTCATGGCAGCCCCTACATGTCAAATGACACCTGAGAAGTACAGACCACTGATCCTGAGGCCAGCTGAGTTGGTTAGCTAGAGCCTCAAATGAAGTAAATAATATATAATTTTCTGTCTCGACAAAAGATGGCATCAACTTAATTGCATAGAAAGATCGAAACGTACCTGGAGGTTAGCTTCCGCTTCCTTGCGCTGAGTGTGGTGTGTAGTTTCCAAGTCAAGCTCTTTTCTACGGTTTTGTAGAGCAATGGCGGCTTGTTTTTCAGCATGTTCACGTTGGAGTTTACGTTCTCTTTCTCTTACTTTAAGGGCTTCCTGTTCACGCTCACGTTGGAGTTCAAGCTGTTCCCTCTCACGTTCACGTTGGAACTCTAGTTGTTCCTTCTCACGTTCACGTTGCAGTTCAGCTTGTTTTTTTTGTAGAGCAAGTTGTTCCTTCTGTATCTTGAGAGTTTTCTTCTGACGTTCGCGTTCTAGAGTGGAAAGCTCTATCTTCAATTTCATGGCTGCTAAGGCGCTCTTCATGAGATTCGGATGTAATATTATCATTGTCTAATAAGTGGTCAAGTATAAGGTTATGGAGATAAGTTTTAGTGGCTCCATGGGGGGCAGTAATGTGGTACGCATTTACAAGAGTTAGCATCTCCGCCTTGGTGGCACGAATTAGTGTGCCCCACTTCATCGTTTGGATTCTGCCTGAACGCTGTTAGACGAAACATGGTGAATAGAATGATAGAAAATAATGTGCAAAGAAAATACCTCAGTTGATGTACCAAAATATGAGATGTCAGACTGACAGGATGACATGGCAACTGTAAACTATCCTATTTAAACTTTATAGTCAAGTTTACAACAGTTAACTTTAGTAATTGAATTGATTACTTAGATCGAAAGTGAAACGAATACGTAGGGAATCTTGTACCCGGTACTCTATATGATGAGGACAGGGGCAAGAGGGATCCTACTGGAATTGTGAAACATAATTGTCTCGAATGTAGTCCAAAAAATTTAGGGATTTCTTACCTGGTCTCTAATTGACGAGAACAAAGGTAAGAGGCTTCCTACTAAAACTAAATAGTACTTACAGAGTTATCACTCATTGTGCTCTGGAAAAAAATGCTAACTCCCTACCTGTGTAAATACCATATATTTGACCAATGCGTAGGGGTGCGGAAAGTATTAATTTATGACGAGAACTGCTGTATGGGTCCTAACCGTATAACGTAGTCCGTAATGCTAGAGGAACTATGGCCCCCTGTGTCCTCCTATGTTCGGGTTGTAAAGACGTGGGCGTATTAGCCCGGAGACAGACCAAAGTACCAGGGGTACCAAAGTGGGTGATCTGCCGTAATGAGAAGTTCTCCTGTAGGGAGAAGAATATGGTGGAAATCACAGGATATAGCAAAGATTATTAAACAACCAATTACGAGTATGACTCGTGCCATAAGACACCACGTAATCCAAAGTCATCCAACAGTCATATAATGCTACATCTGGAATGTAAACAGTATTAAGCACCATCAAAATCACTCAAAATAGTAGTTCTGAAAAGACACAGGCAAACTTATAATAAAGCCAAGTACACTTACACAACTTTATATGAAGCGTCTAGGCGCATACCTGAGTGAGGCTCCTAGGACAGGTCCCCAAATATATGTTACGGTAAAATGACTAAGTGCAGTGGATTTGGGCAGATGGAATGCCACGAACATATAAACAAACAAAAAGTAAAAACAAATTAACAAAAAAACAGCTATGGTGACTTCTTCATTGTATGATAAATGTAGAATAAATACAGGAAACTGGAAAAATTTTAATTCTTTAATTATGAAAAAATCATCTTAACAAACTGACAAAATTAATCAAAATAAGCCATCGATCAAGAATCAAAACAAAAAACAATCAATCAGGCAAGTTAACCTTACGTTAAAGTACATAAATTAAATAGTGCTGAAAATACTGAGTACTGGCTGCGTAAATCTACTAGCACACAGGATAGTGTGGGAGCAGGTCTAGCAATTTGAGCCCTGAGGAGTATTCTGCTGGTAGTTTTTATTTTTTTTATTTTTATAAAAGAAATATACAAAGTATAGCACAAGACACAAGACAAGAACATAATAACAAAAACATAATAATAAGAACAATAATCACAGGTACAGAAGAAAACAAAACATCACGAGAACCTAGAAACTCCTGGTACATGAGGCTGAATACAAAGTTAAACAAAAAAAAATGGACACACAACAAACACATGTACATAGAAAGACACAAAATAACGTTCACATAATAAACCAACACACACGCACTCACACAAGACGCACACAATCTCATAAATAACACAAAGCAGAGTCACACTGCACACAAAACATATAAGTAACATAAAACAAATTACGGCCAAGGCCCAGGTACAACAACTTGACAACCCCAAGAAAGAACCAGGGGCGAACAGCAAAACACTGAGACACACGCACCACAAAAACACTCACACTAGGAAGAACATCAATTTAGCAACAGAACAGCTGCACCAACCCACACAGGGCACAAACAACGGCCCACGCAGGAGCCAGCAAAGAAGCATACCCACACCCCCACACACATCCACACAACAAACCGAACACACAACCACAGGAGCAACCACTCACACACCCAGCCCAACCCCCTCCAAGGAGGCCAACCGGAGGGCCGGGGGACCGAAGACAAAAACGAAAAAGCCCCACCCCCCAACCCACAACCAAAAGCCCGACCCACGACCACTCACCCCAAAAACAATCCCACGCAAACACCCACCCGTGAACCAACCACAAAACTTGCTCGGAAACGCGCGCTGCACCCACCACCACGTGAAACACAAACGGCCTCTCAAAAATCCTGAAAGCCTAACAACCCATAACCCTCCCTCCAACCCAACCACACATAATACACATAGTCAGCAACGAGAAGACATAACGGATTGCGCACCCGGCACAACCCCCGCAGAAAGGACAAAAACAAAAAACCTCAAAAGGCCACCCCGACACCCTGGCCCACAAACCCCAACCAACACGTCCCGAAACCAATCAAGCAAGCCCCTCAACCGCTCACAAAAAGAAAAGACATGCAACTGAGTCTCAGGGAGGCCACAGTGCACACACTCGTCAGAGGCACGCAAACCCAGCATGCACAACCGCGCATTCTTCGCCAACGACAAATGCAAGAACCGAAACAACAATTCCCGCTGTTGCGGTGCCAGAAACCGAGCCCCCAACGCCACCCACACCACCCCCTAATCCCAACACGGGAACAAACCCTCCACCCGCGGCGGAACACGACGAAATAAAACCCTATACACCACCTTAAACGACAAGGACATGAAACCCGGACAACGGCAGACCTCCCGAAAAATGGCCACTGCCCAAGAGTAAACAGGAGGGGTGCAGAAGGCCGCCTCCTGACAAACACCAAAATTCACCAAAAAGCTAAACTGAACAGAGCAATAATAAATACCTAAAGCATTGAGCCCCCCACCCAACTCGAACCCCTGACACAACGAGACCCAGAACAGCGCCCGAGCCCTAGTAAACACATAAGGAATGCCCACCCCACCCTCCCGAACAGCCAACACCAACATCGACCGACGAACCGGGTGGTAACGACCGCACCACACATAATGATAAACCTGGTGTTACAACCCGAAAGCCAGCTTGTGATCCAGGGGAAAGCACCAAGCCACGAACCAGACAGCAAATAGGAAGCGAACCAGGTAAACCCCAAAACCCACATAGAAGCGAGAACTGGAAACCATGACCCCACCCACACACGGCGAGAGGACCACCCACCAAGACCCAGAAGACCGGACTTCTCACAGTTAACCCGGACCCCAGTGGCTAACTCAAACCTCTCAACCACGACCTGGACAGCCCCAACCAACCCCTCCAAAGCTCCGAACAGGACGGTATCATCCGTATAGTCGCAGATGGGCAACCGAAGACCCGACCGCAGTCGGGGGGGGGGGGCGTGGGGACGATCAATGGACTCTCCTTGATCACCCGAAAAAAGGCTCCTTTAACCCTTACACTGCTCAGGGGTCCTGGGGACATTTACACCCCTGTGCGCAAGAAAAAAAATAATTAAAAAATTTTTTTTCGTCTTCTAAACATGTTAATTTGAGTCCCCTGAGCACGGGAAAAAATAATAAAAAAAATCTATTATACATACCAATGACACAATTGAGCCGAGAATTTGGCCGATGACGTCACAGAACGTGAGCGCTCAAGGGTGCTGCGTCAGCCATCACTCACGGCCGCTCACGCGCCCCGAGTTGCCGTGAATTTATTTTCGCGGAATTATTTACAGTATTTTTGGGTCATTTTACACAATTTTTTTTCGTTAGTATTGTTCCAATTATTAGCAATAGACGTTGTATTATAATAAAAATGGTATAAACTCACTAGGCGCTCACATATTAGTGTCACAAGTATGCCCACCGAAATGGTATAATTTACTGGAAATATTCAATGTATTTGTTTTTTTCAATATAAACACAAAAATTAACTTGATATGTACATTTATTTACCAAAGAATTACACATTTAGTACTCCTGGAGACTGTGATACTGTGCGAAACAGTCGATATGGCACAGAGTGACGGCACACGCTTCGCACCATGTCAACACCAATTTACGTTTCTGTGGCCTCAATTTGGTACTGGAACACACAACACACCGACGCTGGCCTGCTGCACGAGCTCCAGTTGGTGGTAATTTCTTGATTTGGTGTATCAGAAAGGCCTCCCTGTAAGCAAGCCTGGGTGCAGGAGCATGGTTCAATATTGGGTCTCGAATGGGTCTTTGTATGCCAGGAGTGTCCTTGCCAACTTTACCTAGTAACTGTTTCACAACTTGAAAACTAAACGAACGGAAATATGGTTTTCTACCTGTCTTCACAAGAAACATGTTGTAACTGTTCAGCATTGTTACGTCAATAAGGTGGAAAATCATTTCCTTTGTCCACTTCACTGTTTTCCGTACACACTCTACAGCACCCACCATCATGTCACATTTATCAACTAAACGCATGTTGATGTTGTAGTCCATCACACAATCTGGCTTATATATTATTTGCTTTGTTGTTCTGTTCACCTTGCACTGTCCACCATTGTTCCAGGGTGAATGGTGGTCAACATGTTCACTTCACGTCTGTCTTTCCACCGCACTTAAAGCATTGCACCACTTTTTCTTACCTCGCAATCACCAACTTGCATAGCAGTGTCAAACACAGGCATTTCCTTTCGTTTTGGCTTTCCTTTCAAATACTCAAATGCTCCAATCTTTCTAACAAACGTGACTTAACATAAGCTTACCCCCTTCCATTTATCTTTCATTCTCTTTCCTTTTCTTTCTCTCTTCTCCCCTTTTTCTGTTCATTGTCTTCTCCTACACTCCCTTGCTATCCTCTTCTTATTCCTATTACTATCTCCTTCGGTGGTTATAATAGGAGCTGCCTCGTATGGGCCAATAGGCCTTTTGCAGTTCTCATTATTACTACTATCCCCTACACCTTACTTTCCTCAACTCTCTCTTGCCTATTTATTGCCTGTCTCTACCTCCTCATCAGGTGTGTGTCGATCATCTGGTCACCATTTGGTCCGGGAGACATCTCCCGTCACGCAGGGTACAGTCGCACCTCCACAGATCTCCAGTATCATCTATTGATACTGGTGATGGCTCAAAAGGGTCACCACTTACGAGCTATTCATGCCTGTGCCACCTTTTGGGTGGCTTCATCTTCATCTTAACACATTCACAAGGGAGACATCTCCCTTCATGCCCGTGCCACCTTTTGGGTGGCTTCATCTTCATCTTAACACATTCACAAGGGAGACATCTCCCGTCATGCAGGGTGCATTCGCACCTCCACAGATCTCCAGTATCAGCTCTTGATACTGGTAATGGCTTAAAATGGCCACCACTTACGGGCTATTTATGCCCGTGCCACCTTTTGGGTTGCTTCATCTTCATCTTAAACACATTCATAAAGGAGACATCTCCCGTCATGCAGGGTGCATTCGCACCTCCACAGATCTCCAGTATCAGCTCTTGATACTGGTAATGGCTTAAAAGGGCCACCACTTACGGGCTATTCATGCCCGTGCCACCTTTTGGGTGGCTTAATCTTCATCAATCAATCAATCTCCTCATCAGCCGACAAAATAACCTATAAAATTATTAGAAACCTCGGCCCAGAGGGAGACGCTGCATACCTAAGGTTAATTAATTTAGCCTGGACTTCTCAAACTAGACCTTCTGCTTGAAATAGAGCAGACATAGTGCCGATCCCAAAACCCAAAGATCCAGCTAATCCCAGGCCCATCTCTCTCCAAAGCTGTGCAGCCAAGACCGCTGACAGAATGGCACTCAACAGACTGGAGTGGAAAATGCCTAAATTGCACCATGATATGTATGCCTATAGAAGAGGGGTTGGCACAGTGGAATGTATTACAACTCTGTTAGCCCACTTGAATGACAGACCAGGAATGCTGATATTCCTGGACCTCGAAAGCCTCGAAAAAAGCCTTTGAATAGCTGGGGCTAGCGCCCCAGCTATTCTCTGCTGCCTCATTGACAAAGAAGTTAGAGGCAACCTGCTCTCCTGGACCAAAAACTGTCTCATAAACAGAGAAGCAAGAGTAAAACTTCATGGCACAGTCTCTGAGTACAAAAGACATGAAAATGGTACACCGCAAGGAGGTATTCTCAGCCCTCTTCTCTTCAACTGTTTAATGGAAAGTATAATGAGGTTGAAACTCCCACATCACTGCAGGCTGCTGAACTACGCGGACGACTTTGTCATCATCATAAAAGGAAGGGATGCGGCGCGCCTTGCACAAAAATGCTTAGACTGCATCAGTAAAGAGGCAAAACAGATTGGGATCAAACTCAACCCCTCAAAGTCAAAGGCCATGCCCATAAAAATAGCGAAGCCCAACATTCAACTCACAGTACAGGGTCAACCAATAGAATGGGTCGACACCTATCAGTATCTAGGAATCATCCTGGACACACACATGAATTTTAATGCTGAGGTCACTTACTTGAGAGAGCGAACTGCGGCCCGGACGGCAATCCTCAGGTCGCTAACCTCCCTTTCTGGAGGAGCCAATCTGCAAGTCCTTCGCACATACTATGTACAGGCAGTCAGATCAGTGATCGATTATGCCGCACCTGCACTCACAAATCTATCACACCAACAGTGGAAAAAGCTTGAAGTTGCCCAAAACAATGCTATGAGAGCTGCACTGGGAGCCCCCATGTGGACCAGGCTTGAAACTCTTAGACTGGAGACGGGTTTGCCCTCTCTACAAGAAAGAATATTACAAAGGACAGCTACAATTATCAGTAAGATAATTATTTCTTCTGATCCAATCCCAGTACGGCAGGCCTTGGTGGTTGGACTAGGCCAAAACAATGGAAACTCTTGGGTTGCAAGAGCAGGAAAAGTCCTAAACAGACAACATTTAAAAAGCATGATTCTTGATAGAGAGGGTGATCATCCACACCCAAATTACACTCCTTCCGCGCCGTGGGAAGAGCCTACTTTCAAAATAGTAATAGAAAGTCTCCCAATGAAAAAGGCTGCCTATGATCCGACAATCCTAAGGCGCATAATAGAAGAGCAAATGTATAGCATAGAATTGCAGGAGCCACCCACATCTTCACAGACGGATCGGTGGACACAGAATATGAGAGTGCTGGCGCTGCTCTTTGCACGACCAGCGTACAGGCATATTGGAGACTGGGAGAACTAGTATCATCAACCCAAACTGAGCTGTTTGCCATACAACAGGCATTCGCATATGTGATTGCACAAAACACTCAAAATGCAATCATACACACAGACTCAAAAGCTGCACTTCAAATACTAGGACAAAAACAGTGGAAAGATAATGTGGAAATAATTACCACCTTTTTGTATCTTGGAGCAGTCGCTAAAGGCAAAGGACTCAACATAACTTAAACTGGATCCCATCCCATATTGGAATCCCATTAAATGAAAAAGCTGATGAAATTGCTAAATTGGCAACTCGTCATCCAGTGATACATAAAACAATTCAACCCAGCCTAGAGAACATAAAAACATCATCACCAGAAAACTCTCACATCTCAACAAAGCCTACCTGCACCAGAGAATAGCTGAAGGTTCGCCATCTGCAACATGGTATCTTCAGGCAACCAAATTAGAAAGGTTAAATATCCCAAAAGGAATCCACAGGGAAATAGCAGTTAGGCTATATAGACTACGTCTAGGTTACAGATGCAACTGGGAGATTGGTGAACCCCGACAGAGAGAGTGCATCTTCTGCCAAACTGTCACAGAAAAGCCATTACTTCACTATCTACTGGAATGTGAAGCAACCAATGACCTTAGAAGAGCTTTAAGAGTTCCTGAATCATGCAGTGGCCACCCTGAAGCCATCAACACAGCCACTCTCCTGGTCAACAAAGGTGTCCAGCAGCTGGACACCCTCATAAAGACTGTGAAGCAGTATCCTCCCCCGCGATAACAGCTTGATGGTTAAAAGCAACCTCAGAATACTGAGAAAAAAAAATTGTACCACTTACGGGCTATTCATGCCCGTGCCACCTCTTGGGTGGCTTAATCTTTATCAATCAATCAATCTCCTCATCACAATCGACTTGAGAATGGTCCAGGACGGACCGAAACGTCGTCGTCCCTTCAACTTCTAGTGCGTGGTCTGGTCAACAAGCATCTTATTGCTTCGTATTTACAATTATTACTAAACCTATCAACGGTATAGGTTAAGTAATAATTGTAATTAAGAAGCAATAAGATGCTTATCTTAACATACTAAGAAGGTGGAATGTCCTATACTATCAACGGTATAGGTTAAGTAATAACTGTAATTAAGAAGCAATAAGATGCTTATCTTAACATACTAAGAAGGTGGAATGTCCTATACCTATCAACGGTATAGGTTAAGTAATAACTGTAATTAAGAAGCAATAAGATGCTTATCTTAACATACTAAGAAGGTGGAATGTCCTATACCTATCAACGGTATAGGTTAAGTAATAACTGTAATTAAGAAGCAATAAGATGCTTATCTTAACATACTAAGAAGGTTAGGTGAGGTCGGTGTTTTCTATGAAGCTTTTCAAGGTAAACTAAAATATTCACAATCAATTAGTATATAACATATGCACTTATTAAATACGCAACACATTAAGGAACCAACACGGGAAAATAATATTTTAGATTTAGTGTTAACTAACAGGGAAACGCAAATTAATGACATCGAAATAGGGAGTGAGCTAGGGAGCAGTGATCACAAAGAAATCAGATTTAGCATAGAATGGAATAGACCAGTAGGAGAAAATTCTGTTAAAGTGCCAGATTTTCGAAAAGCTGATTTTAATAGCCTAAGAAATTTTTTGGGTCAAATTGATTGGAAAGTCTTGGGTATGGGGTGGGGGCCGGTCTTGGAGCGAGACATGAACCCAGCGATAGGTGACTTAAATGGGGATTTCGATGTGGATTCAATATATAACTTATTTAAGAATATTCTAAACAAAGCACAGGAACGTAGTATACCATACAAATTGAATAGATCGAATACTAATGACCCAAAGTGGATAACAAAGAATTTGAAGAACCTTATAGGTAAAAAGAGAGCTTGGTACAAAAGGATTAAAAATGAGGAGGTCACTTTAGAACAGGAATTCGTACAACTGGTTAGAAATGTTAAAAAAGAGATAAGGAAAGCAAAAAGAAACTATGAAGTTCGCATAGCAGGGCAAGCAAAGACAAATCCTAAAGGGTTTTTTCAGTTATATCGTACTAAGACTAGGGAGAGGATAGGTCCATTAAAAACTGAGACAGGTCAAATAACAGATAGTGATGAAGAGATGAGTAGTATTTTTAATAAATATTTTGTATCTGTATTTACTAAAGAGGAACTTAACAATATGCCTTCAGCCGAACAAGTCTATGTGGGTGGGGACGAGGACAGGTTGACGAGTTTAGCAGTTACCAGGGAGGATGTTCTTAAACAAATAGTAAAACTCAAACCAAACAAATCCCCAGGGCCGGATGAAGTGTTTGCCAGGGTGCTTAAAGAATGCAAAGAGGAGCTTTGTGACCCACTGTCAACCATATTTAATAAATCAATAGAGACAGGCAGAGTGCCAGAGTTTTGGAAAGTTGCTAATGTGATACCAGTTTTTAAGAAAGGAGATAGATCACTTGCGTCTAACTATCGACCAATTAGCCTAACGTCTATTGTGGGAAAGTTACTCGAATCTATAATAGCAAATAAAATTCGTCTTCATCTTGAAAAACATAAATTAATAATTGAGTCGCAACATGGTTTTATAAATGGCCGTTCATGTTTAACAAATTTGTTATCTTTTTATTCTAGCATTGTTGAGGCAGTTGATAGTGGTAAGGATTGCGATGTTGTATACCTTGACTTTAGCAAAGCTTTTGATACAGTGCCACATGAAAGACTGATTAAAAAGATAGAGTCTCATGGTATTGGGGGTGCTATATTAAGCTGGATTAGGGCATGGCTATACCAAAGGAAACAGAGAGTTAGTATAAATGGAATCAAGTCAGAGTGGGAAAATGTTGTAAGTGGAGTGCCTCAAGGCTCTGTCCTGGGACCTCTGTTGTTTATAATATATATAAATGATTTAGATTCAGGTTTGAGTAGCAACATTTGCAAATTTGCCGATGATACGAAAATCGGTAGGGAAATTAATTCGGAGGAGGACTCACTATCACTTCAAGTTGATCTAGATAGGGTTTTGAAATGGTCAAAGGATTGGCAGATGCAGTTTAATGCTGATAAATGTAAAGTTCTGAGGTTAGGTAATGATGATAGAGTTACAAGATACGAGCTAGATGGTGTTGTGATTGCGAAGTCGGATTGCGAAAGGGATCTGGGAGTTATGATTAGTAAGAATTTAAAACAAAAGGATCAATGCATAAATGTTCGTAATAAGGCAAATCGGACACTTGGATTTATTAATCGCAGCGTTAGTAACAAGACACCTGGTGTGGTTCTCAAGCTATATCTTGCTCTAGTTAGGCCCCATTTAGATTATGCAGTTCAGTTTTGGTCGCCATATTATAGAATGGATATAAATTCACTTGAACGTGTCCAGCGTAGGATGACTAAGTTAATTCCCCAAATTAGAAATCTTTCATATGAAGAAAGATTAACAAAGCTTAAGTTGCATTCACTGGAAAGGCGAAGAGTTAGGGGTGACATGATAGAGGTTTACAAGTGGATGAATGGACATAACCGGGGGGATATTAATAGAGTATTAAAAGTATCAACACAGGACAGAACACGAAACAATGGGTATAAATTGGATAAGTTTAGATTTAGGAAAGACTTGGGTAAATACTGGTTCAGTAACAGGGTTGTTGATTTGTGGAACCAATTGCCGCGTAACATTGTGGAGGTGGGGTCCCTCGATTGTTTCAAGCACGGGTTGGACAAGTATATGAGTGGGATTGGGTGGTTATAGAATAGGAGCTGCCTCGTATGGGCCAACAGGCCTTCTGCAGTTGCCTTTGTTCTTATGTTCTTATGTTCTTAAATAAGCCAATATTGACTATAAGCAAGTGCGAGAACGGGTTGTAGAGGGACACATTGTGCGTCTTTCGGCCTAAGGTTAAGTGTTTGATGGGAAAACGAAGTCGTTAAGGCCTAGTATGTTGTTATGATGACACCTGTGAGAGGATGGGAACTTAGAGCTGTAGTGAGGACCTCATCTGTCGCCACGCCAACTCCACCTCAACCCCTATAATTGCTCACTTTTATAGCAAGACCCCATGAGTTGCAACGTCCCAACACTTCCGTCAAGAAAAAATCAAAATAGAATATGTAACTGGAAGAAGGTGTAAACTTTGAAGATTTTTCAGTTCTAGGGACTGTTGCTGGACTGCCACTGCTAAGTGGACAGTCGGGATTATTTATTATTGTTATTTAATGCAGGACATTATGAATAAAGCCTGGATTATTTTGAATAACTGTACTTAGACAGATTATAATTTTTTGGGCAATTAATTTTTCATTCTGGAGGACCAGTCTGGGAGTCCTGAATTCTTGGCGTTCACAGTTTCGATTAGTCTGTTGACCTTTGCTTTCAATTCGGCTGTAGTGTCTTTCGTTACCCTTTGGAATTTAGTTTGGTCAGCTTCTCCAATGGTTTCGTCGAAGACATCATAAGAAGGAAAGTGAAACGCCATGCAACCTCTGAAGAGACAACTAACACAACACCTATACCCCCTATTAGACTATTTTACAGGAACCTCTTTTCCACAGCTCATAAAACGGAGGAAAGGGTCCTGAAAGATATTGTTAATAGAAACGTTATCCCTACAGACAAAAATCAGAGGATACAACTGACGATTTACTATAAAACCAGAAAAACGGCCAGCCTACTCATGTGAAACTCTCCAGACACAAAACAGAACGCTTTAAAAGAGACTAACGTCGTCTATGCCTTCAAATGCCCTCTTAGGGACTGTAAGCTCCAAAAAACCCAGTATATAGGCAAGACAACAACATCTCTTTCTAGGCGTTTAACGATGCATAAGCAACAGGGCTCCATTAAGGAACATATAATCTCTTCCCACAACCAAACCATCGCCAGAGAAATCCTAGTAAACAACACAGAAATCATCGATAGATACAGGACAGCAGGCGGCTTGACGTTTGCGAGGCATTACACATCAAGAAGTCAACACCAGCAATCAACAGCCAATTAATGCACAACTATATTCTACCCACCTCAAGACTCCGCTCCAATATAGAAGCATCAAGAAATATGGACCAATAGGCTTTCTACAATCACTTCTATTCAATACCCATTGTTTCATGTTCTGGCTTGTGTTGATGAAATTGATACCTTATTAAATACCACCTCACCCCATCCACCTCACTCAAATGTAGATATAAACAAAATCGGAGATGTGTAAGTTCTATTCAGTTGTGTATGTGTTAACTAAAGTCTTTGAAAATGTAATAAGTTTTACGAAACGCGCTCAAGTGTCGCGTCAGACTAGAAATAAAAATGAATTTTGGAGAATTGATTTTTGAATTACCACCAACAGTGAAAAGAAATGTACGAAAGATTGAGAAAATTCGTGTTAGAATTATTAATCTTACTTTTTCGGTCATATTTAATAATATATATATATATTTATATATATATATATATATATATATATATATATATATATATATATATATATATATATATATATATATATATATATATATATATATATATATATATATATGTATATATATGTATATATATGTATATAAATATTTTTTTTACCTAGAAGGCGTACCACCTCTGGTGCAAGTGTAGGGACCCATAGCCTCGGAGATGAAAATAAAGAGTACTCAAAGAAGACCTTGTGGATCTTCACTGAACACTTTAATATTTTTTTTTCTTACCACCCCTATTCTTTTGGTATGTATGTATATATATCTAACTGCTTTTGAAAATTTCATTACACAAAAAGGGATACAACATTGGTTACATGCAGGGTACAAGGCTACTTGTCACAAGTTGTAGAGCTCTTCCAGCTCCTCAGATGGCGGGCAGGATCCATGAACGCAGTGAGCATTTCCTCTATGGATCGCCACATTAAGGCGCTGAAAGAGAAAACTGGCAGCTCTAGGGTCTCTAGTAGTTTCAATTAGCTTGGACCCCAACTCCTTCAAAAAAACTAACAGCACTTTTACCCCAGGCACCAAGTGTCTCTGAGACAATGAGGACAAAATTGTAGTGGTGCTCAAGGTCTCTGTGTTTACGTGACTTGGCTTTTTTTCCGGTGATTGGCAGCACCTCCTGCTTGTGTAGCACTGAAGTCAACATAGGTGTTGGCTAAAGTTGAAACGCAAGTGTAGTCCCACACCAACTATTTACCATTCTTACAGTGGTTCACCGTGATTCCATCTGGACGACCGACAGGCTCATCAGAGTTGCGGGACATTAGGTAACGGGGCTCTCTCTCTGCTGGACAACCGGCTGTGGTAAGGCTTCTCTTAATAATGTCGTTAGCCTCGCAGTGTCTTGCATGCCATCCTCCGGTCCTTTGGCAAAGAAGGCCATGCCGTCCGTACCTGTCGGCCTCGGCCTTGCCGCAAATACACCTGTATTCAGTGTGGATTGGGGCAGCGAGGCGGAGAGCCACAGCAATTCGGAGGGCCTGCGGTGTGAGACGGGTGCCGGTTGCTGACTTTGAGGTTGCTAATAGGAAGTCACCTGCATGGGGAGCTGCTACAGCTCTAAGTCGGGCAGTGGCATGTGGTGTTGTCGCAGCTTCTTGGTCGGCAATGGGACAATCCCAGCTGGATTGCTTATGGGCTTCAGAAGGCAGTGGTTGGGGTGCTGGTCCTGCGAGAAAGACCCATTTGGTTGTGCACTCTATAAAGATGGGATCATGTATCCCTGCCCGTTGAGCTAGGTGTTCAGGTAGGATTTCCTTCACCAAGTTGTCGGACGCCACTGAAGATGACTGGAACGCTGGTACAGCAATTTGTGTTGCTGTGCGCACGCCGAGGCCCCCGAGTCTGACAGGAAGGGAGGCCTGTTTCCACTGTAAGTCACTGAGAGAAAGGTTGAGGGCTTTTTCTAGCATTTATTTCAGCAAGTTGTCGTACTCTTCTAATTTAATATTAATGAAAGATAGCGAACATCGTAGAAAGTAGGTCAGCCTGGGGAGGGACAAGCATCTGGTGATGAGGTAAAGTGCATCATGAGCATCGATGTCTTCAAACCTCTCGTTCATCCTCTTCAGGTCAGTGATCTTCTTGCCAAGGACCTCGTCGATGGCATTCCTTCCAAGAGGAGCACCCAGGAGTGTGCTGTCCTCAGGGATGGTTGTATGAATGTCAGGCAAAACAACCTTTATTCGCTCTATTATGTGCTGGTTGGTGGAGGTTATTTCGCACTTGGAAGAGTTCAGGGTGAGGCCTTGACTTGCTCCTTGGTCCTGAATTATTCTTATGGCATCCAAGAGTGAGTCTGGGGGAGCCAGCTTGAGTACCATCGTCCAAAAACAAAATATTGAGCTCACTGGACAGGTTATCAGTGTCTTCCTTGATGACTAGGCAGAAAAGAAAAGGAGCAAGGGGGTCACCCTGTTGGACTCCTTCTAGTGATTCAATTTCATGTTCCCCAAATAGCAGAGTTAGATTCCTGCTGTAGCATGAGTTTACAAATGGGTAGAGGGAAGGAAAAAGGCGATGAACCGCACTGAGTACTGCATCCCTTCTAACCAGATTGAAACCATTTTTGAAGTCCAGCTTTATCAGGGCTTTTTCATCCGTAATGTTGGCAATGTAGGCTCTAGCTGCATGAGCCGCTGCCTCACACCCTTGGGGAATGCCAAACCCAAGCTGTTTTGGCTTCAGCATGTCGGCTGCTGCCTGACTAACTGTTCTAGAAGCAGCCTTAGCGACGAGGCGCCGGAGTGAATTGCCCACAGCTATCGGTCTGATTCCTCCATCTTTTTCCCTCAGGACACAGAGGGTAGCGCCAAAAAAGAGAGGCCGTATGGTCTCTGGTATGTTGCCAGCTAGACATGTGTTGGCGAATCTAGTTAGTTCCACCAGGAGGCCCTGTGCAATGTCTCCCAGTGCAGGGTTGAGCATTTGTTTGATGTGGTTGGGTCTTAGTCCTGTGAACCCACCTGCTGATCCCGGTGGGAAGGATAAAGCTGCTTTATGCACCACGGATTCGAGCACACACAGGGGTTCCGCTCTGTTGGCACCGACTAGGGGAACACTGTCATCACGAGGAGCTCTGGGTTAGTGTTTTTCTCTCAGGGCTTGTGCTGTATTGGCATTCCTGGTGGCAACTGTGTCTTCACTGATGATGACTCTGATTGCCCCTATTGTGTTGCCGTCTTCTATTTTCTTGCTGACAGTAGCTCTGATTTTGGATGCATCGGTTCTACTGTTGATATCTTTCCTGCGGTGGGTGTTTTTGTCAGGGTGGGGAGGGGTGCCTGGTTGTCCTCTCTAGGAAAACAATTTAGAATAGAATCTCTCTAGGATTAGAATCTCTCTAGGAAAACTGTTGAGAATGCTCATCAAACTTGCAAATCCCTCTGTTAAGTTTGACCTCATACAATCAGCTGCTAAGCAAAAAACCAACCTTTATGCAAATGAGTGCCTTACAAAGCAGCGTGGATCCCTCCTCTTCAGGCTGCGTAAAATTCGCAAACAAAACCCTGGTCTTATCAAGCAGTGCTACACTAGGAATGGAACGATCATTGCAAAGAAGGAAAGTGCAGGAAAAAGATATGAAATAAAGTGTGACCAACAACTACTGGCCTACTTTAGTGATTGTGGTATATCTGAAAACCTGAACCCGACCAATGCCAGTACTTAAAATAACTCTTTGAGTGCCTGAGCCTAACCTAACTTAATCTAACCTTGTCCAAGGTGCTGTCTCTGCCTTACCATTTACCTAATGTTCTCTCATTCATATAATTTCCTAAGTAATCAGTCAAGTCTCCATGCACTTATGCAAGCATCTACCTCAGTATCATTGTAAACTTTTACTCTTAAATCTAATCTTACCCTATTCTTTTTAAATTTTAAATTTAATTGTCCTGATTTATGTCATTTATTGAAATTAATTATTGATATCATTTTGTTCTCTTAATTAAGTTCATATTAATTATAGGTTAAAAACTAAGCTTATATAGATAATTATCTTTAAGATTATTTTACTTTACATTCATCATTTGTCAAATTTTTTATATATTCATCTTGACAGTCTCTACTGATATTTTGTTCTCTCCACCAAACTTGTGTATCCTTCAACGCTATCTAGTGATCTTAATTCTGCTTCTAATTGTTTCAATTCTTTTATTTACTTGCATTTATTGTTGTGTTTTGCTATAATTATTCTCTAATTATAGCAGACTTAGTATTTGTGTAAGCATTTACCTCAGTGTCTTAGTAAAATCTTGCTCATAAATATAATCTTACCCTGTTATTTTTTTTTAATTTTTAAACTTAATTGTAATTTGATTTATACATTATTTATTATAATTAATTATTGAGCTCATTTTGTTTTCTTAAGTTCATACTAATTATAGGTTCACAACTAAGCTTTATTAAATAATTTATTCTTAATATTATTTTTTTCTTTACAATTATTAATTGTCTCTTTATTTTTTGCTATATATTATTCTTGTCAGTCTACTGATTTTTTCTTCTCTCTTAACCTAACTACTGTATCCTTCCTGGCTATCTACGGGGATCTTTACTCTACTTCTAATTGTTTCTATTTTTTGTGTATCTACGTTTATTGTTGTGTTTTGCTATAATTACTTTCTATTTACAGCAGATCTGGTATTTAACTATTCCTGTAAATGCTTATCTTATTATATCGTGACATTATTGTATCTATATGCTTACTGATATTGATCCTGATCGAAATCTTCTGTCCCATACCCACACAAATCAGCACATTGATCATCATTATTGTAGGTATTACACAGCAAATCTTGCAAAAAACAAACTCCTAAATAGCACCTGCTTATCAGTTTACAACCAAAATGTTAGGTCACTTGGTAAACATTTTGATAATATAAATGCACTACTCACAGCACTAGGTACTAAATTATCATTCATCATTTTAACAGAAACTTGGCTAAGCAATGACTATATCCAACTCTATAATTTAGCTGGTTATAAAGTCATTCATAACTACAGGCCTAACAAAAAAGGAGGTGGCACAGCAATATATTACAAAGATACCTTCATCTGCAATAATGTCATTAGTGATAGAGACGACTATTGTGAATATACCTTTGCCAAGTTCTCCAGTAAATCCCTTAAATCCTCCCTGACTATCGGTGCCATCTATAGATTTCCTAATACCAACGTAGCTTCATTCTCAGACAACCTAAGGAATCTTATCATAAATAACAATCTCAACAAAAATCACATCATTCTGGGAGGTGATTTCAATATTGACCTGGGTCTTCAAAACAACCCTCAAGTTGACTATTTCCGTAACAGCATGCACTCCTGTATGCTAATCCCCACAATCACCAAGCCCACCCGAGTCACTCAAACATCTGCCACTACCCTGGATCACTTATGGACTAATATAACAGCTCCCCTTACATCTGGGGTAATCTATGACAGAACAACTGACCACTATCCTACCTTCCTCATAGCAAACATGGACACAGCACCACCAGAAAGCAAGAAACTCTCTTTCAGGCTACACAGTGAATCAGCTTTAGGCAATCTCTCTAATGCACTTCACAATATTAACTGGGAATCTGAATTTAATAATACACAGGATATAAACTCAATAACTAACCTCTTTCTCTCCAAAACTCTTAGCCTCTACAACACTCACTGTCCCCTCCTTACCAAACAAGTAACTGATAAAAGAAAAAAAAACCGTGGCTCACAAGTGGCATAATTAAATCAATCAACAAAAAAACATGAATATGAAAAGAAATTTAGGATTGGCCTAGTTACAAAGGAAGTAGTTAAGAGGTACTCATTAGTGCTTACCAGTATCATAAGAAAAGCTAAACTTTCATATTATGAGAATAGATTCAAAGAAGCAAAAGGCAACATGAAAAGCACATGGAAAACCATCTCTAATATCCAAGGAACTAAACAACACTCCCACAACCAGATAACACTCTCTAAGGATGGCCTTACACCGTCATCTGATTTAGAAATGGCGAATGAATTTAATAGCTTCTTTTCATCGGTTGGTGCTAACCTTGCCAGTAAAATCCCACAGACTCAGACACATATCAACACATATCTCTCAGGCAGCTATCCAAACTCTCTTCTCCTTTTACCAGTCAGCCCGACAGATGTTGTGTCCATCATACACTCACTAAATACCAAAGCTGGGAACATCAGTGAAATCCCATCCATTGTATACCAGAGCACCTCCCACGCCCTTGCGCCACCTATAGCTCTGCTGTTCAACAAATCCTTTGAGTGTCATACCTTCCCTGATATCCTTAAAAAAGCAAGAGTAGCCCCAGTTCATAAAGGAGGTAATCCGGCGGACATAAACAATTATAGACCAATATCAAACCTACCCATACTATCAAAAGTATTTGAAAAAATTATCTACAAACAGCTCTACTAATATCTCGTAAAATTCGACATTCTTAGCCCCTGTCAGTTTGGCTTCCGCTCCCAAAAGAGTACCAACGATGCAATTATTAGTCTCCTTGATATAATTTACTTAGCTCTTGACAAAAATGAGTTTCCGATTGGACTCTTCATTGACCAGAGAAAGGCCTTTGATACTGTTAATCACAATTACCTCTTACGTAAACACCATCATTATGGAATCCGAGGCCATACACTGGACTATATCCAATCTTTTCTTAGTGATAAACACCAATGTGTAGCCATCAACAATATAACCTCTCCCACTCTACCAATAACCGGTGGAGTGCCACAGGGCAGCATTTTGGGGCCTCTCCTATTTCTTATATACATCCATGATCTGCCTAATGTCTCTAACATTCTGAAACCTATTTTGTTTGCTGATGATACTTCCCTCATCTACTCTGACCCCAACCCACATACACTAAATAATGTTGTTAATAATGAACTAAAAAAAGTCCACTTATGGATGTCAACCAACAAACTAACACTTAACATAGAAAAGACCTACTACATCTTATTTGGAAGCAAATCTACAAATGCAATTCAGCTTTAGATAGACAATGTAAACATTAGCAATAAAAATGATGGAAAGTTTCTCGGCCTATTCCTAGACAAGAGACTCCACTTCAGTACCCACATCCAACACATAACTAAGAAAGTCTCTAAAACAGTTGGTATACTCTCCAAAATCAGATATTATGTACCTGACTCTGCTCTTATCTCTCTATATTATGCAATAATCTATCCCTATCTTAATTATGGTATCTGTGCATGGGGTTCAACCACTGCAAACCACTAGTAATAATGACTGAGGAAGCTAGTGATTTGTCTCTCCTAGCAGGGACAGCTAGGCATTTGTTTCCAAACAGGAGAAAGTTGTGCCAGGCTTTGATGGTTCCGGGAGAGTCATTGACCTTCTTCAAGAGGCTGGATAGTTTGGCTACCGCTTGGGGGCGCGCAGCTTTGGGGATGTGCTGCAAGGTTCCAACCGATGTTGCTTTGATAGCTTCTAATAGGTTCTCAGTCGAAATGAAGCTGTTGGAGGTGTTTTCCCTGACTGCTGGTGTGGGATCCTGATTGATACTCTCTTTGGGAGGGCGCCACATGCCCGAACAATAGGTTCCGTTGTGACCATGCTTGCTCACATCCCCTGTTACGCTTGAGATTCCACACCTTGTCACACACTTGGCATGTGCCGTACCTGTCGGCGATTGATGGCTCCTCTTGGCTGAGAGAAGCCTAGCTGTCAGTCGTGACCTGCGACATCGGCAGGCGCTGGGCGGGTGCTAGGCAGGTGCTGGGTGGCCGCTGGGCGGATGATGGGTGGGCGCTGGTCGGATGATGGGCGGGCGCTGGGTGGGCGCTGGGCGGGCGCTGGATGGGTGCTGGGCGGGCGTTGGGCGGGCCCTGGGCGGACGTAGCGTGGGGGGTGGACACAGGGAAATAGCAGATGCAGTTGGGTGGGGTTGGGGGGGGGGACTGGCACCTCTCGACTCGTAGGTTAGGTGACGGTACACACTTGAGGGTATGGGAGAGGGGGGAGGAGGGGTGGCAGAGGGGTGACACTAACACGTTTGTATAATTTCGAGATATATCACTGCACAATATTGTACACTTGTAATCTGGTTCACTGTGGACTCGATGCACTTAAAACACGATACCTGTTTCCTGAGAGCTGAGGTATCTAGTTTTCAGGGATGTTTTCATAAACACTTACACACGGGACAACCCCGTCGTCTGACCGCAAACATCCCATCGGCCAACCAACCCCCAATCATAGCTGAGGGAGCCCCTCAGGGTGCGCTTGTTGGCCCTCACTGTAGTTCAGACGCTTCCACGCTGCCTTTCCACTTCTTTGATCATCAGAGTTGCGCGGCATTAGGTAACGGGGTTCTCTCTCTGCGGGACAATCAGCTGTGGTAAGGCTTCTCATATTAAAGTCATTAACCTCGCTGTGTCGTGCATACGATCCTCATGACTTTTGGCAGAGAAGGCCATGTTGTCAAAACCTGTCGGACACTGCCTCGCCGAATATAACTGTATTCGGTGTGGATTGGGGCCGTGAGGCAGAGAGCCACGGCAAATCGGAGGGCCTGCGGTGTGAAACGTGTGCCATTTGCTGACTTTGGGGTTGCTAATGGAAGTCACCTGCATGGGGGAACTGCTACACCTCTAAGTCAGGCAGTGTCATGTTGTCACAGCTTCTAGGCATGTCACAGCTGCTTGGTCGACAATGGGGCAATACCAGCTGGATTTCTTGTTAGCTTCACAAGGTGGGGGTGAGGTGCTGGCCCTGCAAGAGAGGACCAGCACCTCACCACCACACACACACACACACTCGTAATTACATAAGTGTAATTACCTAAGTGTAGTTACAGGATGAGAGCTAAGCTCGTGGTGTCCCGTCTTCCCAGCACTCTTTGTCATATAACGCTTTGAAACTACTGACGGTCTTGGCCTCCACCACCTTCTCACCTAACTTGTTCCAACCGTCTACCACTCTGTTTGTGAAAGTGAATTTTCTTATATTTCTTCGGCATCTGTGTTTAGCTAGTTTATATCTATGACCTCTTGTTCTTAAAGTTCCAGGTCTCAGGAAATCTTTCCTATCGATTTTATCAATTCCTGTTACTATTTTGTAGGTAGTGATTATATCACCTCTTTTTCTTCTGTCTTCCAGTTTTGGCATATTTAATGCCTCTAACCTCTCTTCGTAGCTCTTGCTCTTCAGTTCTGGGAGCCACTTAGTAGCATGTCTTTGCACCTTTTCTAGTTTGATGATGTGCTTCTTAAGATATGGGCACCACACAACCGCTGCATATTCTAGCTTTGGCCTAACAAAAGTCGTGAACAATTTCTATAGTTTATCGCCATCCATGTATTTAAAAGCAATTCTGAAGTTAGAAAGCGTGGCATAGGCTCCTCGCACAATATTCTTTATGTGGTCCTCAGGTGATAGTTTTCTATCTAGAACTACCCCTAGATCTCTTTCTTTCTCTAGATCTCAGCCAAGTGGTGCTCCATATACTTATTTTGTCCAGTTCATCTTTAAGGGCATGCAAATCATCTAAGTTTCTTATCCTTCCTATTATCTTAGCATCATCAACATGTTCATATAATTCTGTATCCCAACTGGTAGATCATTTATGTAGATAATAAACATGACTGGTGCAGGAACTGAACCCTGTGATACTTCACTTATGACATTTCTCCAGTCCGATACATTGCCTCTGATCACTGCCCTCATTTTTCTATCAGTCAGAAAATTTTTCATCCATGTTAGAAGCTTACCTGTCACCCCTCCAATATTTTCCAGTTTCCAGAACAACTTCTTATGTGGAACTCTGTCGAAAGCCTTTTTTAGGTCCAGATAGATGCAGTCAACCCAACCATCTCTTTCCTGTAATATCTCTGTTGCTCGATCATTGCTCGAAACTAATATATCATGTTGCTCGAAAATAAGTAAATTCGATACACAGGATCTTCCAGATCGAAAACCATACTGTCTGTCTGATATTATATCATTTCTCTCCAGGTGTTCTACCCATTTAGTTTCAATTATTTTTTCCAATATTTTAGTATTACACTTGTCAATGATACCGGTCTATAATTAAGGGGGTCTTCCCTGCTTCCACTTTTGTAGATTGGAACTATATTAGCCTTTTTCCACACATCAGCTACAACTCTTGTAAACAGGGATGCCTGAAAAATCTGTTGAAGTGGAATGCTGAGCTCAGGTGCACATTCTCTCAGAACCTATGGTGAAACTCCATCTGGACCAACTGCTTTGTTCTTATTTAGCTCCTTGAACATTTTTTCCACTTCGTCTCTAGACACCTCTATGTGCTCTATGTTGTTCTCTGGAATTCCTATTGAATCTGGTTCCCTGAAGATTTCATTTTGTACAAACACACTTTGGAACTTTTCGTTTAATGTTTCACACATTTCCTTTTCATTTTCCGGGAATCTATTTCCCATTTTCAACCTCTGAATATTATCCTTTACCTGCAATTTGTTGTTCATGAATTTATTGAATAGACCTGGTTCTATTTTACATTTGTCTGCAATCCCTTTTTCAAAATTTCTTTCTGCCTCTCTAATCACTGCCGTGTAGCTGTTTCTCGCATCTTTGTATCGCTGGTATGTTTGGGGTTTGGCCTCTTCCTGTATTGATTCTATTTTTGTGTCTTTTTGTATCTGGCCCTCTCACACTTTCTGCTGAACCAATCCTGTTTCCTAGTTCTGCATCTCTGTTTTGGTATAATTTTTTTTGTGCCTTTATCATATATTTAACAAAACTTGACATACATCTCATTCATTCCTTGCCTAGCAACAAGTCTGTCCAATTATACTCACTAAAAAAAATTCTAAGGTTGCCATAATGTCCTCTCCTAAAGTCAGGTTTTTCAATTTCACCAACCTTCATATTTTCTTCCAGATTATAACGCATTGCATACTTTATTCCCAAAAAGACATGGTCACTTTTACCCAAGGGAGGAAGGTACTGAATGTCAAATATTTCTTCCTCCTTCCTGGTAAATATCAAATCTAGCATGGAGGGAGCGTCCCCTTTCCTCATCCTCGTAGCTTGTTTAACATGTTGATACAAGAATGTTTCTAGGATGAGGTCTACAAATTTACACGTCCAAAAATCTTCTGTTTTAGCTTCATATGCTTCCCAATCTATGGATTTCAAGTTGAAGTCGCCAACTATCAACAGTCGTGAACTATCGTTATCCGCTCTCGCTATGATCTCTCTCATTATTGTTATAAGACCTTCTCGTTTACAATCTAGCTCCTCCTTTGACCATGTGCTGCTTGGTGGTGGACTATATGCATTTATGATCATTAGTTTATCATCCTCATGGCAGATCTCTAGTGCTATTATGTCAACTTCTTGTGGATTGGCAGTCATTATTTCGTTCACCTTTAGGTGTTCTTTCACCAGCACAGCAACGCCACCGCCTTTCCTAATTTTTCTGTCCCGTCTCCAAATTGAGTAGCCCCTTGGGAATATGACCTCATTTAAAATAACATCTTCAAGTTTTGTCTCCGTGAGTGCAACAATGTCTGGTGTCTGTGTGGGAACCGACCTGTGAGATTTATATTTATTTAATTTATATGAATTTATATTTACGTTAATTTATATACTTCGATAGCAATTTGTATAATGATAAGTGGACTGTATTTCTGCAATAATCTCATAATCTCACAAATCGATCCTCTACACATTAGGGGGGGGTTATTAAATTAATATATATGCAGCCAATCAAACTACAGTAATAGCTACATACATTGATGAGGTTCCTTATCTTATAGTACAGCAGGTTAGTCCACCAGGTATAACTAGGGTGTAGACACCAAATTATCCTCTTTGAGGCAGCTTCCATCACCCAGTAACTGGTGCACAAAATCTTGCATCCTCGTCTTGACCTGTCAAAAGTGCGCTAGCTGTGAAGCCAGATACCTATATATGACAAGTATATCAGAGAAAACAGTACATGGAACATGAAGACCTGGCTTAATTACCTTTAGTTTGAGGCTTCCACGTGATCTAACCGGGTCAACCCTATATCCTGACATTAATGGCCATAAATGAATGATAAACGGGTTTCGGATAGACACTTAACTTGAATTTGTAGACAGCGTGTTGACAAATGGTACACCTTTGGTTTCCATAACACTACGTCCAAGTAAATTTAACAGGAGCCGAATTTGCTCCCGTGTGAGCCTCTGGTCTCAATAAACAACAATGGCTGCCCTCCTCCTCCACTCTGACGCCTGGCTTACATTGTCCAGATTTCGGAACGTGATAGAAGGGTCACATTTACTCTACTTTAATATTGATAATTAAGTTAATTTATATAAGATGTTTTTATGATGGTAAAGTCCAAAGACTTATGTATTTAAGAATAATTCCCAGCAGAATAGCTGGTGAATTATAATAGTATGTGGTGATGATATCCCGTTTTCTTAGACGGTAATTCCACTACAAGTTACGTTTTCTATGGGTAACTTGTGGGTAATACAGCTATTATCTGTATGATTATTAAATGGTGTCGGATTTTCCGACAGTCTGGAGCTGTATTACATCACTTAACTCCAGTATCTTCGATCTTACTCCATCTATGTTGGGTTATGCAATCTTCAGGAACTTGTTCCCCCTATTCTTATTTATTCTTATTAGTGTGTGTGTGTGTGTGTGTGTACTCACCTAGTTGTGTCTGCAAGATCGAGCATTGACTCTTGGATCCCGCCTTTCGAGCATCGGTTGTTTACAGCAATGACTCCTGTCCCATTTCCCTATCATACCTGGTTTTAAAATTATGAATACTATTTACTTCCACAACCTGTTCCTGAAGTGCATTCCATTTTCCCACTAATCTCACGCTAAAAGAAAACTTCCTAACATCTCTGTGACTCATCTGAGCTTCAAGCTTCCATCCATGTCCCCTCGTTCTGTTACTATTCCGTGTGAACATTTCGTCTATGTCCACTCTGTCAATCTCTCTGAGTATCTTATACGTATCTGTCATGTCCCCCCACTCCCGTCTTCTTTCTAGTGTCGTAAGGCACAGTTCCCTCAGGCGCTCCTCATACCCCATCCCTCGTAGCTCTGGGACAAGTCTCGTTGCAAACCTCTGAACCTTTTCCAGTTTCATTATATGCTTCTTCAGATAGGGACTCCATGATGAGGCAGCATACTCTAAGACTGACCTCACGTAGGCAGTGTAAAGCGCCCTAAATGCCTCCTTACTTAGGTTTCTGAATGATGTTCTAACTTTTGCCAGTGTAGAGTACGCTGCTGTCGTTATCCTATTTATATGTGCCTCAGGAGATAGATTAGGTGTTACGTCCACCCCCAGGTCTCTTTCGTGCGTCGTCACAGGTAGGCTGTTCCCCTTCATTGTGTACTGTCCCTTAGGTCTCCTATCTCCTAGTCCCATTTCCATAACTTTACATTTGCTCGTGTTGAATTCCAGTAGCCATTTCTCTGACCATCTTTGCAACCTGTTCAGGTCCTCTTGGAGGATCCTGCAATCCTCATCTGTCACAACTCTTCTCATCAACTTTGCGTCATCCGCAAACATCGACATGTAAGACTCTACGCCTGTAAACATGTCGTTAACATATACAAGAAATAGAATTGGTCCCAGCACCGATCCTTGCGGTACTCCACTTGTTACTGTTCGCCAGTTCGACGTCTCACCCCTTACCGTAAATCTTTGGTTCCTTCCTGTTGGGTAGTTCCTTATCCATGCTAGGACCTTTCCCCCCACCCCTGCCTGCCTCTCGAGCTTGAACAGCAGTCTCATGTGCGGTATTGTATCAAAGGCTTTTTGGCAGTCCAGAAATATGCAGTCTGCCCAACCATCTCTGTCCTGTCTTATCCTCGTTATTTTACCATAGAATTCCAGAAGGTTTGTTAGGCACGATTTCCCTGTCCAGAACCCATGTTGATGTTTGTTCACAAACCTAATGTTCTCCAGGTGTGCAACCAGTCGTAGCCTAATTATTCTTTCCAGTATTTTACAGGGGATGCTTGTCAGTGATACAGGTCTATAGTTAAGTGCCTTCTCCCTATCACCTTTCTTGAAGATCGGCACGACATTTGCCTTCTTCCAGCAACTGGGCAATTCTCCCGACATAAGTGACTCATTAAAGATCATTGCCAGAGGCACGCTGAGGGCCTGCGCTGCTTCTTTTAGTATCCACGGTGATACTTTGTCTAGTCCAACTGCTTTAGTTGCATCTAGAGTTGTCAACTGTTTCATTACCTCCTCTGCTGTCACCTCTATATCTGATAGTCTTTCATCTAGGGTAACCCCTTCCAACAATGGGAGCTGCTCAGGCTCGGTAGTGAACACTCCATGGAAACTGGCATTCAGTGCCTCACAGATTTCCTTGTCACTTTCAGTATATGCCCCCTCTGTCTTCCTTAGTCTTGTCACTTGGTCGTTCACCGACATTTTTCTTCTTATATGACTGTGTAGTAACTTAGGTTGTTTTTTCGCTTTGATCGCAATATCGTTCTCATAGTCCCTTTCCGATGTTCGTCTTATGGTAATGTAATCGTTCCTAGCTCTGTTGTATCTGATCCTGTTTTCCTTTGTCCTTTGTCTTCTGTACTTCCTCCACTCCCGCCTGCTGGCCATTTTTGCTTCCTGACACTGTCTATTAAACCATGGGTTATTATATTCCTTCTTATTCTTTCCCTTTACTGTTGGTATAAATCTCTCTTCGGCCTCCTGGCATTTCTGTATGACTAGGTCCATCATATCTTGGACTGTTTTTCCTCTAATTTCTTCCTCCCACTGCACTTCACCAAGATAGTCCCTTATCCTCTTATAGTCCCCTTTCCTGTAGTCAACTCTCCTTTCCCAGTTCTCTTGTCCCATGGTCATAAGTTTGAATTCCATCATGTAGTCAAAGACTAGGACACAATGGTCACTGGCCCCTAGAGGTATTTCATGCTCTAAATTCTAGATATCTTCTACGTTCTGGGTGAAAATCAGGTCTAATAGGCTCGGTGCATCTCCTCCTCTTTCCCTTGTGTCTTCCTTCACATGTTGTGTTAGAAAATTCCTGTCTATAACATCTACTAATTTTGCTCCCCACGTTTCGTCCCCTCCATAGGGATTCCTTGATTCCCAATTTATCTCTCCATGATTTAGGTCCCCCATGATCAGCAGCTTCGCTCTCATTCTGTGGGCTAGTGTTGCTGCCTTCTGCAGTTCATCTATACATGCCATGTTGTTGTCATCATACTCCTGCCTGGGTCTTCTACTGTTTGGTGGGGGATTGTAGATTACCAAGATCACAATCTTCCTCCCATCTACTGTCAGAGTTCCATGTATGAAGCTTGTGCACTCATTGGTAACTCGATTTCCCAGGTCTTCAAACTTCCATTTCTGCTTTATTAGGAGTGCCACTCCCCCTCCCTGTCTCTGTGTCCTCTCTTTTCGTATCACCTGGTACCCTTCTGGAAAGATTGCATCTGAGATCATGTCATTTATTTTAGTTTCCACAATTGCAACTATGTCACGATCTGCTTCACTCACTCTTTCTTTTATCTCTTCTGCTTTATTAGATACCCCATCAGCATTGGTGTACCAAATCTTGAGATTCTTCATGGAAACTCTTGTACCAGAGTTCTCCCTTTCTCTGGGGGTCTGGGGGGATCTGGGGGTGTCTGGGGGGTGACTGGGGGCAGGGGGGTTCGGGGGATCTGGGGGGTGTCTGGGGGATGACTGGGGGCGGGGAGGATCCGGGGGATGTCCGGGGGGATCCGGGGGGTGTCTGGGGGGGTCCGGGGGGTGTATGGGGGGTGAAAGAGGTCAGGAGGGGTGCTTGGGGGGCTAATAAGGGCTGGGCTTCTAGGAAGGTAGGTAGGAGGGTCTGGGGTAGGGCCTGGGTAGGTAGGTCTGGAGTAGGAAGAGCATACTGGGTCTGAAGATTAGGAAGGGCATAGAGGGGTTGGGAGATAGCGTAAGGTTGGGAGTCAGATAGAGGTTGAGAGGTTGGGAGGGGATGGATAGAGGGGGTGGGGGGAACCTCCCACCCCCCTCGCAAGGGTGGGGGAACCTCCCACCCCCCTCGCAAGGGTGGGGGTCACATGGAAGGAGAGGGGATGAGGAGGGGTGAGGGCTAGGTAGGTTTTGGGTGTTGAGGGGATGAGGGCTGGGTGGGTTCTTGGGTTGAGGGGATGAGGGCTGGATGGGTTTTGGGGGTTGAGGTGATGAGGGGGTCCTTGGAATGTGGGATGAATTTGACTGCAGTGGAGTCAAGGGAGGTGTTGGGGAGATAAGCAGGGGCGGCTGATTAGGGGAAGGAGTGACCTGAGAAGCAGGTGTGAGCTGGTTAGCATGGGGTGGATTAGCACTGGGGTGTGTAGCTACGCTCAAATGGGAAGAGTTGTATTGTTGTTTGCTTGCTCTGTGGGCTATCTGCTCCTCCTTCGTCATGAATTTGTCGATATATATATGTTGTAGTAATTTTCGCTACCTTTGAGTAAGTGTTTGTGATGCAGTATGTAATCCACTGCCTCTTCTTTAGTGAACTGTACCAGGACAGGTCGTTTCCTGTTACAGTTGTATGGCCCAATGCGTCGTTGGACTTGCACCTCATTCCCTGCCATCTGGGCTCTCATGTCTCACAAGATCCCCTGTAGCTCCAAATCCTCAATCTCCATCCTTTCCTGCCTCGATGGTGCCCTGGCTTCAAGCAATCCATGGATTATGATTGTCCTCTTTCTCAGTTCAGGGTCATGCTGGTGGCCCCCTCCCTGGCTGACCCCCACCCCTCCCACACCCGCTATTCCACCTACTACTACTCCCCCTTCCCCTGCCAAGCTTCCCTTATTCCTGACTAATTCATTAGTAAGCCTAGATATTTCTCCTTGCCATTCTACCCTGCTCTTCCTGATTTCCTCTTGAATATAATCCATAAACTCTTGTTTGAGTCTTTGAACCTCGTCCTGTATCTTATTAAAGACTTCACTTTTAATCCCCTGGATTAGATCATCTATGCAAACATCCCTCTTGTCTACAAATGTCTCGATCATCTTCTCCACAAACCTATCTTCTTCCTCAATCATAATACTGTTGGATCTAGACGATCTTCCTGACCTAGTCATTGCTATAATGCAACCTTACCCACAAGGGTTTCAAGTATCTTACCGTCCTGCTAACACAATAGGTGAGTGAATCTCCAAGTGTCGTCCCACGTGGTGGTAGAAGGGTTGCTGCCGGGGGTGAGGTCACGCGGTCAGAGGTCGGTGAGGTCCGCTACACACTGCACACTGCCACAGTACTTCCTCAACTATTTTGAATAACGCTACTTTAACTGTTTTTCTTCACTACCTTATGGCTTTGGTCAAAACCCAAGTTTTTTTCATTCACTTGTACACACTTTTTCACTTCGAAGTTGCCTGATTACCCCTCCCACTCCACTAGTGAACCAGGAGCTCCCAACCCACGTCCACCCAACACGATGGTCACAAGTCAAGTGTGTGTGTGTGTGTACTCACCTATTTGTGCTTGCGGGGGTTGAGCTTTGGCTCTTTGGTCCCGCCTCTCAACTGTCAATCAACTGGTGTATAGATTCCTGAGCCTACTGGGCTCTATCATATCTACATTTGAAACTGTGTATGAAGTCAGCCTCCACCACATCACTGTGTGTGTGTGTGTGTGTGTGTGTGTGTGTGTGTGTGTGTGTGTGTGTGTGTACTCACCTAGTTGTACTCACCTAGTTGTGTTTGCAGGGGTTGAGCTCTGGCTCTTTGGTCCCGCCTCTCAACCGTCAATCAACTTTTAATCCCCTGGATTAGATCATCTATGCAAACATCCCTCTTCTCTACAAATGTCTCAATCATCTTCTCCACAAACCTATCTTGTGTGTGTGTGTGTGTGTGTGTGTACTCACCTAATTGTGGTTGCGGGGATTGAGCTCTGGCTCTTTGGTCCCGCCTCTCCACCGTCAATCAACTGGTGTACAGATTCCTGAGCCTACTGGGCTCTATCATATCTACATTTGAAACTGTGTATGGAGTCAGCCTCCACCACATCACTTCCTAATGCATTCCATTTACTAACTACTCTGACACTGAAAAAGTTCTTTCTAATGTCTCTGTGGCACATTTGGGTACTCAGCTTCCACCTGTGTCCCCTTGTTCGCGTCCCTCCAGTGTTGAATAGTTCATCCTTGTTTACCCTGTCGATTCCCCTGAGGATTTTGTAGGTTGTGATCATGTCCTCCCTTACTCTTCCGTCTTCCAGTGTCGTAAGGTGCATTTCCCGCAGCCTTTCCTCATAACTCATGCCTCTTAGTTCTGGGACTAGTCTAGTAGCATACCTTTGGAATTTTTCCAGCTTCGTCTTGTGTTTGACAAGGTACGGGCTCCATGCTGGGGCCGCATGCTCCAGGATTGGTCTTGCATATGTTGTGTACAAGGTTCTGAATGATTCCTTACACAGGTTCCTGAACGCCGTTCTGATGTTAGCCAGCCTAGCATATGCCGCAGACGTTATTCTCTTTATGTGGGCTTCAGGAGACAGGTTTGGTGTGATATTAACTCCTAGATCTTTCTCTCTCTCTGTTTCATTAAGTACTTCATCTCCTATTCTGTATCCTGTGTCTGGCCTCCTGTTTCCACTGCCTAGTTTCATTACTTTGCATTTACTCGGGTTGAACTTCAACAGCCATTTGTTGGACCATTCACTCAGTCTATCTAGGTCATCTTGTAGCCTCCTACTATCATCCTCTGTTTCAATCCTCCTCATAATTTTTGCATCGTCGGCAAACATTGAGAGGAACGAATCTATACCCTCTGGGAGATCATTTACATATACCAGAAACAGTATAGGTCCAATGACTGACCCCTGCGGGACTCCACTTGTAACGTCTCGCCAGTCTCAGACCTCACCCCTCACACAGACTCGTTGTCTCCTGTTGCTTAGGTACTCCTCTATCCACCGGAGTACCTTCCCTTTCACTCCAGCCTGCGTCTCCAACTTTCGCACTCGCCTCTTGTGTGGCACTGTATCAAAAGCTTTTTGACAATCCAAAAATATCCAGTCTGCCCACCCTTCTCTTTCTTGCCTTATTTTTGTTGTCTGGTCGTAGAATTCAAGTAACCCTGTGAGGCAGGACCTGCCACCCCTGAAACCATGTTGATGCTGTGTTACAAAGTTCCTTCGCTCTAGATGCTCCAATAGTTTTTTTCGCACAATCTTCTCCATTAGCTTGCATGGTATGCAGGTTAGGGACACAGGCCTGTAGTTCAGTGCCTCCTGTCTATCCCCTTTCTTGTATATCGGGACTACGTTAGCTGCTTTCCAAATATCTGGCAGTTCCCCTGTTGCCAGTGATTTGTTATACACTATGGAGAGTGGTAGGCACAGTTCTCCTGCTCCTTCCTTTAGAACCCAAGGGGAGATTCCATCTGGGGCTATAGCCTTTGTCACATCCAACTCTAGTAAACACTTCCTTACTTCCGTGCTGGTAATCTCAAACTCTTCCAGTGGTTCCTGGTTAGCTATTCCCACACTTACTTCTGGAATTTCTCCTTGCTCTAAGGTGAAGACCTTGATTTTCTTATTCAATTCCTCACACACTTCATTGTCATTTGTAGTGAATCCTTCCGCCCCTATCCTTAATTTCATAACCTGTTCCTTTACTGTTGTTTTTCTCCTGATGTGGCTATGCAACAATTTAGGCTGAGTCTTTGCCTTGCTTGCAATGTCATTTTCGTATTGTCTTTCTGCCGCTCTTCTCATCCTGACATATTCATTCCTGGCATTCTGGTATCTTTCTCTACTCTCCAGTGTCCTGTTATTCCTATAGTTTCTCCATGCCCTTTTACTTTGCTGCTTAGCTAGCCCACATCTCTGATTAAACCATGGGTTTCTCATTTTCATTTCTTTATTTTCCTTTTGGACTGGGACAAACTTGCTTGCTGCGTCCTTGCACTTCTGTGTGATGTAATCCATCATATCTTGGGCCGTCTTTCCCCTGAGCTCTGTTTCCCATGCTATATCTGTTAGGAATTTTCTTATCCCCTCATAGTTTCCCTTTCAGTATGCTAATCTTTTGGTTTCGGTATCCCTCCTCGAGTTCAATAACCCTTCTTCAATCAACTACTCAAACACCAGTACACTGTGGTCGCTCATTCCTACTGGGTCCTCAAAACCGATTTTTCTTATGTCGGAGTCGTTCAGAGTGAAGACTAGGTCGAGTCTCGCTGGTTCATCATTGCCTCTCATCCTTGTGGGTTTTCCGACATGCTTGGTTAAAAAGTTTCTTGTCACCACCTCCAATAGTTTGGCTCTCCACGTATCCTCGCCTCCATGCGGTTCCTCGTTCTCCCAGTCAATCCTTCCGTGATTGAAGTCGCCCATGACGAGCAGGAGGGATCTATTTCTACAGGCAGCAGAGGCTGCCATCTCAATTATAGTGTTAACTGCCATGTTGTTGTTTTCATACTCTTGACTGGGTCTTCTGTCATTTGGAGGAGGGTTGTATATTACTGCTACTACTATTCTTGGTCCTCCCATTGTTATGGTGCCTGCTATGTAGTCTCTGAACTCCTCACAGCCCGGGATGGCCATCTCCTTAAAACTCCATTCCTTTCTCATGAGTAGGGCCACTCTGCCTCCTCCCCTACCTTCCCTCTCTTTCCTTATTACTGTGTACTCCTGGGGAAACACGGCATTCATTATGATTCCAGAGAGTTTTGTTTCAGTGAGTCCGATCACATCTGGGTTAACTTCCTGTGCTCTTTCCCTTAGTTCACTTGTCTTGCTTGTAATCCCATCTATGTTCGAGTACATCACCCTGAAACTGAGTCTCTTCTGCTTCTTCTCTGGGGGGGGGGGGGACTTTTGGGATCTGGGGTGAGTGGGAGCTGGGGGGGCCTGGCACGGGGAGACTGGTGAAGGAGGGAGGGCTTGTGGGGGTGGAGGAGAGGGGGGTGGTGGGGAGAGGGGGAGGGTAAGGGGGGTGGGTAAGAG
>NW_027189399.1:165000-185000 GCF_040958095.1 Procambarus clarkii | reverse complement strand
CAGTTTCCACCTGTGTCCCCTTGTTCGCGTCCCACCAGTGTTGAATAGTTTATCCTTGTTTACCCGGTCGATTCCTCTGAGGATTTTGTAGGTTGTGATCATGTCTCCCCTTACTCTTCTGTCTTCCAGTGTCGTAAGGTGCATTTCCCGCAGCCTTTCCTCGTAACTCATGCCTCTTAGTTCGGGACTAGTCTAGTGGCATACCTTTGGACTTTTTCCAGCTTCGTCTTGTGCTTGACAAGGTACGGGCTCCATGCTGGGGCCGCATACTCCAGGATTGGTCTTACATATGTGGTGTACAAGATTCTGAATGATTCCTTACACAGGTTCCTGAACGCTGTTCTGATGTTAGCCAGCCTCGCATATGCCGCAGACGTTATTCTTTTTATGTGGGCTTCAGGAGACAGGTTTGGTGTGATATCAACTCCTAGATCTTTCTCTCTGTTCGTTTCATTAAGTACTTCATCTCCTATTCTGTATCCTGTGTTTGGCCTCCTATTTCCACCACCTAGTTTCATTACTTTGCATTTACTCGGGTTGAACTTCAACAGCCATTTGTTGGACCATTCACTCAGTCTGTCTGGGTCATCTTGTAGCCTCCTACTATCGTCCTCAGTTTCAATCCTCCTCATAATTTTTTTATCATCGGCAAACATTGAGAGAAACGATTCTATACCCTCTGGAAGATCATTTACATATATCAGAAACAGTATAGGTCCAAGGACTGACCCCTGCGGTACTCCACTCGTAACGTCTCGCCAATCTGAGACCTCACCCCTCACACTGACTCGTTGTCTCCTGTTACTTAGGTACTCCTGTATCCAACGGAGTACCTTCCCTTTCACTCCAGCCTGCATCTCCAGTTTTTTCACTAGCCTCTTGTGTGGCACTGTGTCAAAGGCTTTCTGACAATCCAAAAATATGCAGTCTGCCCACCCTTCTCTTTCTTGCCTTATTTTTGTTGCCTGGTCGTAGAATTCAAGTAACCCTGTGAGGCAGGGTTTGTGTGTGTGTGTGTGTGTGTGCGTGTGTGTGTGTGTGTGCGCGTGTGCGTGTGTGTGTGTACTCACCTAGTTGTACTCACCTAGTTGTGCTTGCGGGGGTTGAGCTCTGGCTCTTTGGTCCCGCCTCTCAACCGTCAATCAACAGGTGTACAGGTTCCTGAGCCTATTGGGCTCTATCATATCTACACTTGAAACTGTGTATGGAGTCAGCCTCCACCACATTGCTTCCTAATGCATTCCATTTGTCAACCACTCTGACACTAAAAAAGTTCTTTCTAATATCTCTGTGGCTCATTTGGGCACTCAGTTTCCACCTGTGTCCCCTAGTGCGTGTGCCCCTTGTGTTAAATAGCCTATCTTTATCAACCCTGTCGATTCCCTTGAGAATCTTGAATGTGGTGATCATGTCCCCCCTAACTCTTCTGTCTTCCAACGAAGTGAGGTTCAATTCCCGTAGTCTCTCCTCGTAGCTCATACCTCTCAGCTCGGGTACTAGTCTGGTGGCAAACCTTTGAACCTTTTCCAGTTTAGTCTTATGCTTGACTAGATATGGACTCCATGCTGGAGCCGCATACTCCAGGATTGGTCTGACATATGTGGTATATAATGTTCTGAAAGATTCCTTACACAAGTTTCTAAAGGCCGTTCTTATGTTAGCCAACCTGGCATATGCTGCTGATGTTATCCTCTTGATATGAGCTTCAGGGGACAGGTCTGGCGTGATATCAACCCCCAGGTCTTTCTCTCTCTCTGACTCTTGAAGTATTTCATCTCCCAAGTGATACCTTGTATCTGGTCTCCTGCTTCCTACTCCTATCTTCATTACATTACATTTGCTTGGGTTAAACTCTAACATCCATTTGTTCGACCATTCCTGCAGCTTGTCCAGGTCTTCTTGAAGCCTCAAGCTGTCCTCCTCTGTCTTAATCCTTCTCATAATTTTGGCGTCGTCAGCAAACATTGAGAGGAATGAGTCTATACCCTCTGGGAGATCATTTACGTATATCAGAAACAGGATAGGTCCAAGCACAGAGCCCTGTGGGACTCCACTGGTGACTTCCCGCCATTCTGAGGTCTCACCCCTCACTATAACTCTCTGCTTCCTATTGCTTAGGTACTCCCTTATCCACTGGAGCGCCCTACCAGTTACTCCTGCCTGTTTCTCCAGCTTATGCATCAACCTTTTATGGGGTACTGTGTCAAAGGCTTTCCGACAGTCCAAAAAAATGCAGTCCGCCCATCCTTCTCTTTCTTGCTTAATCTTTGTCACCTGATCATAGAATTCTATCAAGCCTGTAAGGCAAGATTTACCCTCCCTGAACCCATGTTGATGGGTTGTCACGAAGTCTCTTCTCTCCAGATGTGTTACTAGGTTTTTTCTCACAATCTTCTCCATCACCTTGCATGGTATACAAGTTAAGGACACTGGCCTGTAGTTCAGTGCCTCTTGTCTGTCACCCTTTTTAAATATTGGTACTACATTAGCAGTCTTCCATACTTCTGGTAGGTCTCCCGTTTCCAGTGACCTACTATACACTATGGAGAGTGGCAAGCTAAGTGCTCCTGCACACTCTTTCAATACCCATGGTGAGATTCCATCCGGCCCAACAGCTTTTCTCACATCCAGCTCCAATAGGTGCTTCTTGACCTCATCTCTTGTAATTTCGAACCTTTCCATGGTCACCTGGTTTGCTGCCACCTCTCCTAGCACCGTGACTTCTCCCTGTTCTATTGTAAAGACCTCCTGGAACCTTTTGTTGAGTTCTTCACACACCTCTTTGTCATTCTCTGTGTACCTGTCCTCGCCCACCCTAAGTTTCATCACCTGTTCCTTCACTGTTGTCTTCCTCCTGATGTGACTGTGTAGTAGCTTTGGTTCGGTCTTGGCTTTATTAGCTATATCATTTTCATACCTTTTCTCAGCTGCTCTTCTCACACTAACATACTCGTTCCTGGTTCTCTGGTATCTCTCTCTACTTTCTGGTGTTCTGTTATTACGGAAGTTCCTCCATGCCCTTTTGTTCAGCTCCTTTGCTTTCATACATTCCCTATTAAACCACGGATTCTTCCTTTGCTTCTCTGTTTTTTCCTGTTGGGCTGGGACAAACCTGCTTACAGCCTCCTGACATTTTTGGGTGACATAGTCCATCATGTCTTGTACAGACTTGGTTCCGAGTTCTGTGTCCCAATGTATATCCCATAGGAATTTATTCATCTCCTCGTAGTTTCCCTTTCGGTACGCCAGCCCTTTGTTTCCCAGTTCTTTTTTGGGGGTGATAATTCCTAGCTCAACCAGGTACTCAAAGCTCAATACACTATGATCACTCATTCCCAAGGGGGCTTCCAACTTAACTTCCCTTATATCCGACTCATTTAGGGTAAATATCAGATCAAGCAAGGCTGGTTCATCCCCTCCTCTCGTTCTTGTCGGTCCCTTGACGTGTTGACTTAGAAAGTTTCTTGTTGCCACATCCAGCAGCTTAGCTCTCCATGTGTCTGGGCCTCCATGTGGGTCTCTGTTCCCCCAATCTATCTTTCCATGGTTGAAGTCTCCCATGATTAGTAGCCTGGATCCGTTCCTGCTAGCCACAGAAGCTGCTCTCTCTATTATATTGATGGTGGCCAAGTTGTTTCTATCATATTCCTGTCTGGGTCTTCTGACATTCGGTGGGGGGTTATATATGACTACTACTATAATTTTCTGTCCTCCAGTTGCTATGGTGCCTGATATGTAGTCACTGAAACCTTCACAGTTCTGAATTACCATCTCTTCGAAACTCCAACCTTCTCTTAGTAGCAAAGCTACACCACCTCCTCCTCTCCCTTCTCTCTCTTTCCTCACTACATAGTAGCCCTGTGGAAACACTGCGTTTGTTATGGTGTTTGTTAGCTTTGTTTCTGTGAGTGCTATTATGTCTGGGTTTTCTTCTAGTGCCCATTCTCCGAGTTCACTTGTTTTATTAGTAATTCCATCTATGTTAGTGTACATTGCCTTGAAGCTCACTTTCTTCAGTTCATTTTCTTGTCCCTTTCTTGGCGAGCATTCTGCTGGTGTGGGAAGCTTTTCAGTGGGTGAGATGATCTGTGAGGTGGTTTGCAGGGTTTCAGGGGAGTTTGGGGTGAGGGGTGGGGGTTTCATGGAAGGGGGGACAGGTAGGGTGTGGGTTAAGGAGATAGGGGGACATGGAGGATACGGGTGAGGGGGGAGGAGGGATAGGGAGGGTATGGGATGAAGGGGGAGGGGGGACAGGGGGGAAAGGTGGGAGGGGGGACATGATGGGAATGGGGAAGGGATGACAGGGTAAGAATGGGGTGGGGGGGAGGGAGGGTTGGGTGGGGGCAGGTAGGGTGAGGGGAAGGGAGGGTTTCTATGCAGAGGGGGGTGGGGTTGCCCTCCCCTCTGGTGTTGCTGGGATGCTGGTTTTGGGTTCGCCTCTTGTCTCTAGGACTGTTGTGTTGGGGGCTGAGATTTCCTGGTTTGCTTCTCCCTCCCTGCGCTTCCTCCTTGCCTCTGCTGCCCTGGCTCTCTCCTCCTTCGTCCTGTCCCTCTGCAGGAATACTTTCTTGTATCCCTCCACATGCTGCAGTCGACTCTTCCTTTCGAGAATATCCTCCTTCGTGGTTTCGTTTGTAAACACCACCTTTACAAGTCGGTTTCTGTCCTTGTTGTACCAGCCCAACCTGAAAACCTTCTCAATGTTTCTTCAGCCCCTTCCATCTGTAACCCCTTCAGTAGCCCCTGTACTGCCTCTCTATCCTTGCTATTCCATTCTTGCCTGTTGGATCCTTCCTGTTCTTTTATGCCTACAACTACCACTGATCTTTTTCTCTCCAGCAGCTGAGTGGTGCACCTTGCTGCTTCCTGTGAGGTGGCTGCTTGCATCGCTACCTCCCTCACTGTGTCCATTGCTTCTGAGCTCTTTTTCAGTATGTCTGCAAATGTTTCAGGTACAGAGGCATTTCCTTCCAATGTAACATTCCCACCTTCCCTTTGGATGATAATCTGATGCTCGGTCTTTTTATTTTTTTCTGTGAGGGATTTGATCTCCTCTCTTGCTGATGTCAGCTCACTTTGCAGGTTGTTAATTGTAATCCTCATTTCCTGCATCTCCTTCCTGAATCCCTCCAGAACTTGGGTTAACATGTCCCTCGTTTGATCAATTTGGCTGTTCCCTGTGTCCCTGTTGCGTCCACCTGCCATGTTGCCCTTGTCAAGAGAGAGAGCAAGAGAGAGAGCAAGAATAGTCCTAGTGTGAGTGGGTGTGGTGGGGGGGGGGGAGTGTTTTGGGAGAGTGGGAGTGGTGGTGGGGGGGGAGTGTGTTGGGAGAGTGAGATGGTGGGTTAAGAGATGGGTGAGGTGTAGTCTTCAGATTACGGCGGGTGGGGGAGGATTAGCGGCTTATCTGGGTTCCCAGTGAGCTCACAGTTGCTGTCCCTGTTACCTGTCTACCACGATTGTATTATTACGATTGTATTATTGAATGGAATGCAATGGTGTCTATGATATGATATTATATAAACCTTGTACACTGTTGGAGACTTATGAGAGACACTTACCAGCCAGCCCCCCACAAGCACTCTAGGTGAATACACGGCGTGTCGTCGGTAATCCTGTGAGGTCTTCAGGTCTCCACTTGTGTCCCGGCTGATGCGACTGATGCTTCCTCAAGAAGTCGATATTCACTAGCTATCTTCTCTAAATTCACTAAGATAATTCACCACGAGATGTGATCAATGTGTTGCATAACAATGCCACTGTTCAATTTACACTGTCCCGATTCTCACTGCACAGTACACCCGCTCCCTTGAACCCTATTGTTCCCTCGGTTAACGCGACCGCTGACCCTACACGTCTGCTCACGATCAAAGCTGACCCAAACTCAAGACCCAAGTGTGTGTGTGTGCGTGTGCGTGTGTGTGTGTGTGTGTGTGTGTGTGTGTGTGTGTGTGTGTGTGTGTGTGTGTGTGTGTGTGTGTGTGTTTTTACGGGGGTTGAGCTTTGCTCTTTCGGCCCGCCTCTCAACTGTCAATCAACTGTTTACTAACTACTTTTTTTTTTCCACACCACACACACACACCCCAGGAAGCAGCCCGTGACAGCTGACTAACTCCCAGGTACCTATTTACTGCTAGGTAACAGGGGCATTCAGGGTGAAAGAAACTTTGCCCATTTGTTTCTGCCTCGTGCGGGAATCGAACCCGCGCCACAGAATTCCGAATCCTGCGCGCTATCCACCAGGCTACGAGGCCCCTGTGTGTGTGTGTGTGTGTGTGTGTGTGTGTGTGTGTGTGTGTGTGTCTGTGTGTGTGTCTGTGTGTGTGTCTGTGTGTGCGAGAGTGTGTGTGTGTGTGTGTGTGTGTGTACTCACCTATATGTACTCACCTATATGTGCTTGCAGGATCGAGCATTGACTCTTGGATCCCGCCTTTCTAGCTATCGGTTGTTTACAGCAATGACTCCTGTCCCATTTCCCTATCATACCTAGTTTTAAAAGTATGAATAGTATTTGCTTCCACAACCTGTTCCCCAAGTGCATTCCATTTTTCTACTACTCTCACGCTAAAAGAAAACTTCCTAACATCTCTGTGACTCATCTGAGTTTCCAGTTTCCACCCATGTCCCTCGTTCTGTTATTATTACGTGTGAACATTTGATCTATTTCCACTTTGTCAATTCCCCTGAGTATTTTATATGTCCCTATCATATCTCCTCTCTCCCTTCTTTTCTCTAGTGTCGTAAGGTTCAGTTCCTTCAGCCGCTCTTCATATCCCATCCCTCGTAGCTCTGGGACAAGCCTCGTCGCAAACCTCTGAACCTTCTCCAGTTTCTTTATGTGTTTCTTCAGGTGGGGGCTCCATGATGGCGCGGCATACTCTAAGACGGGTCTCACGTAGGCAGTGTAAAGCGCCCTAAAAGCTTCCTCATTTAGGTTTCTGAATGAAGTTCTAATTTTCGCCAGTGTAGAGTACGCTGCTGTCATTATCCTATTTATATGTGCCTCAGGAGTTAGATTAGGTGTCACATCCACTCCCAGGTCTCTTTCTCGAATCGTTACAGGTAGGCTGTTCCCCTTCATTGTGTACTGTCCCTTTGGTCTCCTGTCACCTGATCCCATTTCCATAACTTTACATTTACTGGTGTTAAACTCCAGTAGCCATTTCTCTGACCATCTCTGCAGCCTGTTTAAGTCCTCTTGGAGGATCCTACAATCCTCGTCTGTCACAACTCTTCTCATTAATTTTGCGTCATCTGCAAACATTGACATGTATGACTCCACTCCTGTAAACATATCATTTACGTAAATTAGAAAGAGGATTGGTCCCAGCACCGATCCTTGAGGTACTCCACTTGTTACTGTTCGCCAGTCCGACTTTTCGCCCCTTACCATTACCCTCTGGCTCCTTCCTGTTAGGTAGTTCTTCACCCATACTAGGGCCTTTCCGCTTACTCCTGCCTGCCTCTCAAGTTTGTATAGCAGTCTCATGTGCGGTACCGTATCAAAGGCCTTTTGGCAGTCAAGAAATATGCAGTCTGCCCAGCCTTCTCTGTCCTGCCTTATCCTTGTTACTTTATCATAGAATTCTAAAAGGTTTGTTAGGCATGATTTCCCTGTCCAGAACCCATGTTGGTGCTTGTTTACAAACCCAATGCTCTCCAGGTGCTCAACAAGTCTTAGCCTAATTATTCTTTCAAGTATTTTGCAGGGGATGCTTGTCAGTGATACGGGTCTGTAGTTAAGTGCCTCCTCCCTATCCCCCTTTTTGAAAATCGGTACGACATTTGCCTCCTTCCAGCAACTGGGCAATTCTCCCGACATAAGTGACTCATTGAAGATCATTGCCAGAGGCACGCTGAGAGCCTGCGCTGCCTCTTTAAGTATCCACGGTGATACTTTGTCTGGTCCAACAGCTTTATTTGCATCCAGTGTTGTTTACTGTTTCATTACATCCTCTGCTGTCACCTCTATATCTGATAGTCTTTCATCTTGGGTAATCTCTTCTAACAATGGGAGCTGCTCAGGCTCGGTAGTGAACACTCCATGGAATTTTGCATTCAGTACCTCGCAGATTTCCTTGTCGCTTTCTGTATATGCCCCTTCTGTTTTCCTCAGTCTTGTCACTTGGTCATTTACCGACATCTTCCTTCTTATATGGCTATGTAGTAATTTTGGTTGCTTTTTCGCTTTGACTGCAATATCGTTCTCATAATTTCTTTCCGACACTCGTCTTATGTTAATGTAATCATTCCTAGCTCTGTTACATCTAATCCTGTTGTCCTCTGTCCTTTGTCTTCTGTACTTCCTCCACTCCCTCCTGCTTCTCACCTTTGCTTCCTGACACTGTCTATTAAACCATGGGTTATTATATTCCCTCCTGCTTTTTTCCTTTATTGTTGGAATAAATCTATCTTCAGCCTCCTTGCATTTCAATATGACTTGGTTCATCATACCTTGCACTGTTTTTCCTCTAAGTTCTTCCTACTGCACTTCTCCCAGGTAGTCCCTTATCCTTCTGTAGTCCCCTTTTCTGTAATCAAGTCTCCTTTCCCGGACCTCTTGTCCTTTCGTCACAATTTTAAGCTCCATCATGTAGTCAAAGGCTAGGACACAATGGTCACTAGCTCCTAGTGGTATTTCATGTTCCAACTGCTCGATGTCTTCTACATTCTGAGTGATAATGAGATCTAATAGGCTGGGCGTATCCCCTCCTCTTTCCCTAGTATCTTCTTTCACATGCTGTGTTAGGAAATTCCTGTCAATAACGTCTACCAGCTTCGCTCCCCAGGTCTCCTCCCCGCCATGGGGATTCCTCGTTTCCCAATCTATCTCTCCGTGATTTAGGTCCCCCATGACCAGCAGCTTCGCTCTCATTCTATGCGCTAAAGTTGCTGCCCTCTGCAGTTCATCCATACATGTCTTGTTGCTGTCCTCGTACTCCTGCCTGGGCCTTCTACTGTTTGGTGGGGGATTGTAGAGTATCAAGATTACAATCTTCTTCCCATCCACTGTCAGAGTTCCATGTATGAAGCTTGTGCTTTCATTGGTACCCGGATTTTCCAGCTCATCAAACTTCCATTTCCGCTTTATTAGTAGTGCCACTCCTCCTCCCTGTCTCTGTGTCCTTTCTTTTCTTATCACCTGGTACCCCTCTGGAAAGATTGCATCCGAGATCATGCCATTTATTTTAGTTTCCACTATTGTGTGTGTGTGTGTGTGTGTGTGTGTGTGTGTGTGTGTGTGTGTGTGTTGTGTGTGTGTGTGTGTGTGTGTGTGTGTGTGTGTGTGTGTGTGTGTGTGTGTGTATGTGTGTGTGTGTGTGTGTGTGTGTGTGTGTGTTGTGTGTGTGTGTGTGTGTGTGTGTGTGTGTGTGTGTGTGTGTGTGTGTGTGTGTGTGTGTGTGTGTGTTGTGTGTGGTGTGTGTGTGTGTGTGTGTGTGTGTGTGTTTATTGTGGGGTGGCACGGTGGGGGGGTTGGGTTAACTGGTGGAGGGATGGAGGTAGAGGGAGTAAAAGGAGAGGGGGAGTGAAGGGGAGTGAGGGAGATTGAGGAAGAGAGGGAAATAGGCAGAGCGGGGAGGGGGGGGGGAGAGGAAGGAGGACAATCAGGGGGTGAGGGATGGAAGGTCAAGTGCCAGTGGTGAGGGGTGAGGTTGGCGGTAGGCTGGTTTGTGTGTGCGTGCGTGTGTGTGTGTGTTTACACTGGCGTGTTATGGTGAGTAGGGGGGGGTGGGGTAGGTCTAGTCAGTGGCGGTGTAATGTAACACACAGATGTGAGAAACTAGTACCAAGCTGAGGCTCTTGAGCTACTTTTTCTTATTTTAATTAACTTATGTTCAAAGCTAATTACTATATAAAAAACACTGTACACCTTGTGTGACTGACTTTGAGAGGCACTCACCTCCGAGTAAGCATCCCACAGCACAATTAGGTGATTTATGAAGCGATGTCCGCCTTAATTGTTGACGTCTCCGCCAGAGGTCCTCCCACGTGGTGGTCCAAGCTCTTCCCTTCTCAGGCCTCTGGTGCCACCGTCTTGCCACAATCTCGTTCTTTTTCAATTTTTTTCTTATCAAACGTTATAAGAATTCACTATGTTGCGTTATCACTGCGTTGCTGTACCCTTCATATGACCAAAATCTATGTTTTGGTCTCACTGGTACATAAATATCCCGAGAATATTGAAGTAATTCGCAGACCGCTGTCCTACACTTGTTCACTGACCGCCGTCCTACGCCTGCAACTACCACGTCCTACTACGTGTGTGCGTTTGTGTGTGTGTGTGTGTGTGTGTGTGTGTGTGTGTGTGTGTGTGTTTGTGCGTGTGTGTGTATGTGTGTGTGTACTCACCTAGTTGTACGCACCTAGTTGTGCTTGCAGGGGTTGAGCTCTGGCTCTTTGGTCCCGCCTCTCAACCGTCAATCAACTGGTGTACAGATTCCTGAGCCTACTGGGCTCAATCATATGAAACTGTGTATGGAGTCAGCCTCCAGCCTGGAGTCATATCACTGCCTAAGGCCTTCCTCGGGTTAACTACTCTGACACTGAAAAAGTTCTTTCTAACGTCCCTATGGCTCATTTGGGTACTCAGTCTCTACCTGTGTCCCCTTGTTCGCGTACCTCCCGTGTTAAACAATTTATCCTTTTCTACCTTGTCAATTCCTCTGAGAATTTTGTAGGTTGTGATCATGTCTCCCCTTACTCTTCTGTCTTCTAGTGTCGTGAGATGCATTTCACGCAACCTTTCCTTACAACTCATGCCTCTTAGTTCAGGGACTAGCCTAGTGGCATACCTCTGAACTTTTTCCAGCTTAGTCTTGTGCTGGACAAGGTATGGGCTATATGCTGGGCCGCATACTTCAGGATTGGTCTTACATATGTGGTATACAATGTTCTGAATGATTCCTTACTCAGGTTCCTGATGACTGGTTTTGATGTTAGGCAGCCTCACATGTGCCACAGATGTAATTATTCCTATGTGGGCTTCAGGAGACAGGTTTGGTGTGATATCAACTCCTAAATCTTTCTCTCTGTCCGTTTCATGAAGTGCTTCATCTCCCATTCTGTATCCTCTGTCAGGGCTCCTGTTTCCACCGCCTAGTTTTATTTTCTTACATTTACTCTGGTTTAACTTTAGTAGCCATTTGTTGTGCCATTCATTCAGTTTGTCTAGGTCATCTTGTAGCCTCATACTATCTTATTCTGTTTTAATCGTCATATTTTTGGCATCGTCAGCAAACATTGAGAGAAATGATTCTGTATCCTCTGGGAGATCATTTACATATATCAAAAACAGTATAGGTCCAAGGACTGACCCCCTGCAGCACTCCACTGGTGACGCCTCTCCAATCTGAGACCTCACCCCTCACAGTGACTCGCTGTCTTCTGGTGCTTAGGTACTCCCTTATCCAATGGAGTACCTTCCCTTTCACTCCTGTCTACATCTCCAGCTTTTGCACCAGCCTCTTATGTTGCACTGTGTCAAAGGCTTTCTGGCCATCCAAAAATATGCAGTCTGCCCACCCCTCTCTTTCTTGCCTGATTTTTTTTTTTACCTTGTCGTAGGATTCAATTAATCCTGTGAGGCAGGACTTGCCATCCCTGAACCTATGTTGATGCTGTGTTACAAAGTTCTTTATCTTCAGATGATCCACTAGCTTTTTACGCACAAGCTTCTCCAACAGCTTGCATGGTATGCAAGTTAGAGACATTGGTCTGTAATTCAGTTCCTCCTGTCTTTCCCCTCTGTATATCGGAACTACATTAACCTTCTTCCAAATTTTTGGCAATTCCCCTGTTACCAGTGATTTGTTATACATTATGGAGAGTGGAAGGCACCGTGCTTCTGCTCCTTCCTTTAGTATCAAAGGGGAGATTCCCTCTGAGCATATAGACTTTGTCACAACCAACTCTAGTAAAGCTTCCTTCCATCCCCACTGGTACTCTCACACTCTTCTAGTTGTGCCTGGTTAACTGTTTCCTCTCCTATCTCTGGTACTTCTCCTTGCTCTAATGTGATGACCTTTTTGAATTTGAATTTCCTATTCAGTTCCTTGCACACTTCCTTGTCATGTCATTTGTAGTGAATCTGTCTGCCCCTATCCTCATTTTCATTACCTGTTCCTTTACTGCTCTTTTCTCCTGATGTGGCTGTTCAGTAATTTAGGTTGAGTCTTTGCCATGCTTGTGATGTCATTTTCGTATAGCCCTTCAGCCTCTCTTCTCAACCTGACATATTCATTCCTGGCACTCTGGTATCTTTCTCTGCTCTCCAGTGTCCGGTTATTTCTGTAGTTTCTCCACGCCCTTTTACTTTGCTGCTTAGCTAGCCTACATCTCTGATTAAACCATGGGTTTCTCATCTGTATTTCATTCTTATCCTTTTGAACCGGGACAAACTTGTCTGCTATCTCCTTACACTTCTGCGTGATGTATTCCATCATGTCTTGGGCCGTGTTTCCCCTGAGCGCTGTTTCCCATGTAACATCTGTTAGGAATTTTCTTATCTGCTCACAGTTTCCTTTTCGGAATGCCAGCCATGAATAATTTGTTTCAGTTCCCTCCTCGAGTTCATTAACCCTTCTTCAACCAGATACTCAATCGTCAGTACACTGTGGTTGCTCATTCCTACTGGGGCCTCAAAACCGATTTCCGTTATGTCGGAGTCGTTCAGAGTGAAGACTAGTTCGAGTCTCGCTTGTTCATCGATTCCTTTCACGCTTGTGGATTCCCTGACATGCTGGCTTAAAAAGTTTGTTGTCGCTACCTGTGTTTCTTGTGTATGTACTTACCTAGTTGTGCTTGCAGGGGTTGAGCTCTGGCTCTTTGGTCCCCGCCTTTCAACTGGTGAACAGGTTCCTTAGCCTAGTCGCTCAATCATATCTACACTTGGAACTGTGCATGCAGTCTGCCTCCACCACATCACTTCTGTCACGGACCTTGGCGCCATCTACGATTCAGTGGCCGAACTACAGCAGTTGACCCTCCCGTTAATCAGTTTCCCATCTTGTAATCGGCCAGGCTGAAAGATGACGAGTAACACGGACGAGGGACGGGAGTCAGTGAAGTCGGGACAGTGGAAGACTTGGGTCGACCTGAAGGTGCTAGCCAAGTGGGCTAGTTGAGCTCTGCTGTTGAGTGTTATAGACTTCTCTCCTGGAGGTGCTAGCCAGTGAGGCTAGGTGAGCACTGTGGTTGGGCGCTGTAGACTTCGATTCTGGAAGGTACTAGCCAGTGGGGCTAGGTGAGCACTGTGGTTGGGTGCTGTAGACTTCGATTCTGGAAGGTACTAGCCAGTGGGGCTAGTTGAGCGTAGCTGATTTTACTGATTGAGCGTCCCAGCGAGTGTGCAACGGACGTGGAGCATCGAAGACTTCATCAGAGGCACATTGTGTCCGTCATCCGTGAAGCAGGCGAGCGTAAGGGCTAGCAACGTCGCTCCGGTTGACCTTGCATAGACTTGTATATTATAATGGTGATGGGAAATAATAACGGGTTATTTTAAGTCTAATTCTCTTCATTTTACCTTTTAAACATTACACTATTTTTCCCACCAAGATTAGGGTTCTCTGAACTAGAATCGGATCATAGTTTAAAAAGAACCCAGTTACGAAGGGTTCGTAACAACTTCCTAATGCATTCTCTTTGTCTACTACTCTGACACTGAAAAAAATCTTTCTAATGTCTCTATTGCTCATCTGGGCACTAAATTTCCACCTCCCTTGTGCAAGTGCCCCTTGTGTTAAATAGTCTGTCTTTATCTACCCCTGTCAATTCCACTGAGAATCTTGTATGTGGTGATCATGTCCCCCATAACTCTTGTTTCTCAGTAACGTGAGGTTTAATTCCCGTAGTCCATCCTCGTAGCTCATACCCCTCAGTTCGGGTATTAGTTTGGTGGCAAACCTTCGTACCTTTTCCACTTTAGTGTTTTGCTTGACTAAATATGGACTGCATGATGGGACCGCATACTCCAGGATTGGTCTGACACATGTGGTATGCAAAGCTCTGAATGATGCTTTACACATGTTTCTAATGGCTGTTCTTATGTTAACCAACCTGGCATATGCCACTGATTTTATCATGAGATGGGCTTCAGGGGACAGGTCTGGCGTGATATCAACCCCCAGGTCTTCCTCTCTCTCTCTCTGACTCTTGACGTATTTCATCTCCCACATGATACCTTGTAACTGGTCTCCTGCTCCCTTCACCTATCTTCAATACATTATATTTGCTTTGGTTAAACTCTAACAACCATTTGTTCGACCATTCCTACAGATTGTCCAGGTCTTCTTGAAACTTCAAGCTCTCCTCCTCTGTCTTAATCCTTCTCATAATTTTGGCTTCGTCAGCAAACATTGAAAGGAATGAGTCTATATCCTCAGGGAGATCATTTACGTAAATCGGAAACAAGATAGGTCCGAGTATAGAGCCCTGCGTGACTCCACTGGTGACTTCACGCCACTCTGAGGTCTCGCCCCCTCATTAACTCTGCTTCCTATTGCTTAGGTACTCCTTTATCCACTGGAGCACCATACCAGTTACTCTTGCCTAGTTTCTCCAGCTTATGCATCAGCCTCATATGGGGTACTGTATCAGGTTTTCCGATAATCCAAGAAAATGCAGTCCGCCAATTCTTCTGTTGCTTAATCTTTGTCACCTGATCGTTGAATTCTATTAAGCCTGTAAGGCAAGATTTACCCTCCCTGAACCGATGTTGATTAGTTGTCACGATGTCCCTTATCTCCAGATGTGTTACTAGGTTTTTTTCTCGCGATCTTGTCCATCATCTTGCATGGTATAAAAGTTAAGGACACTGGCCTGTAGTTCAGTGCCTCTTGTCTGTCACCCTTTTTGTATATTGGGACTACTTTAGCCGTCTTCCATATATCTGGTAGGTCTCCCATCTCCAGTGCCCTACTATACACTATGGAGAGTGGCAAGCAAAGTGCTTCTGCACACTCTTTCAATACCTATGGTAAGATTCCGACTGGGCCAACAGCCTTTCTCACGTTCAGATCCAAAAGATGCCTCTTGACCTCATCTCTTGTGATTTCGAACCCTTCCAAGGCCGCCTAGTTTACCTCTCCTAGTGCAGTGATCTCACCTCGTTCTATTGTGAAGACCTCTTGGAGCCTCTTGTTGACTTCTTCACACACCTCTTTGTCATTCTATGTGTACCTGTCCTCGCCTGTTCTAAGTTTCTTCACCTGTTCCTTCACTGTTGTTTTCCTCCTGATATGACTGTGCAGTAGTTTTGGCTCTGTCTTGGCTTTATTAACTATATCATTTTCATACCTTTTCTCAGCTGCTCTTCTCACTTACATACTCCTACCTGGTTCTCTGGTACCTCTCTCTACTTTCTGGTGTTCTGTTATTTCAGAAGTTCCTCCTCAACCTTTTGTTCAGTTCCATTGCTTTCATACATGCCCTATTAAACCAAGGATTCTTCTTTTGCTTTCGGTTTATTCCTGTCAGGCCGGGATAGACCTGTTTACTACCTCCTGACACTTTTAGGTGACATTGTCCATCATATCTTGTACGGACTTAGTTCTCAGTTCTGTGTCCCAATGTATATCCCATAGAAATTTTCTCATTTCCTCATAATTTACCTTTCGGTACGCCAGCCCTTTGTTTCCCAGTTCTTATTTTGGGGAGATAAATCCTAGCTCTACCAGGTAATCAAAGATCAGTACACTGTGATCACTGATTCATAAGGGGGCTTCTAACATAAGTTCCCTTATATGCGACTCATTTACAGTAAATATTAGATCAGGTATAGCTGGTTCGTCCTCTCCTCTAATTTTTGTCGGTCCCTTGATGTGTTGGCTTAGAAAGTTTCTTGTTGCCACGTCCAGCTGCTTAGCTCTCCAAGTGTCTGGTCCTCCATGTGGGTCTCTGTTCTCCCACTCTATATTCCCGTGGTTGAAGTCTTCCATGATTAGTAGTCTGGATCCGTTCCTGCTAGCGATAGAAGCTACTCTCTCTCTATTATATTAATGGTGGCAATGTTGTTTCCATCTTCTGTCGTTTGGTGGGGGTTATATTTGACTACTACTATAATCTTTTGTCCTCCAATTGCTGTGTGTGTGTGTGTGTGTGTAAGTTCGGTATCAATAAAATACTAACTCTTACGGGCAATAGTATGCTGGAGTTTAATTTATCCATAAAAATGAAAGTGCAACAAGGACCATAATAACCTACAACTTGAACATCCTTGTTGTTGTAGTTGCAGGTTGGTATAGTCATATAGTGACTTGTGTTGTATAGATAATGTACATGTAGATGTCATGAATAACAGTAAATAGTAAAAACCATCTTGCTTTTGTCTCAATCCATTATAGTCGGCTAATAATTTTGGGATTCAAGAACTATAATGATGTTTTAATGACATAATTAACACATGTTTGCTTCAGTCTTAAGAAGATTTGTTCAGATAACGACTGGTAGGATGCATAATATCTTTATTAGTAATATTGTTTTACTATCATTGTCAACTCCTTGTTTTCTTTGTCTCAAGCTTGTGTGATCATATACCAGCTTGGTTGATGATGGATATCCTCAGCAATCATCTTGTTTTTTCTAACAATGATAGCACAATGTTACTCTCTTCTCGAGTCAGTATAGTTAGATAAAGACTACTAGTGTGAAGCAGGATATCATAGTTATAGTAATACACCATTCCCCACTCCCACCCGATGCATTCCCAAATGATCTGAGGTTCCCATCAGAAAATTGGGAACATCAAATGATCTGATGTTCCCATCACTGATATATATATAAAAAAAATAAAAACAAAATGAAAAAAAATGAAAAAATAAACTACTCCAACAAAATGAACGGTATGGTAAATAACAGCTTAATTCCAATGCAATGTCACACAAAATAATTAAACCGAAATGAAAATGAATCAAAATCTATGAAAATTAAATTTTTCAATGAAATCGGAAATATTGAAAGGCATCGTAACATATTTAGTATAGTGCATGTTGCTATTACGTGCAATAGATGGCACTGTTTTTAAGCAAAAAGCATGTTTTTACCTGTCCAACCCGTTCTCGCAAATTCGTAAAGTCAATATTGACTTATTAACTACGTGCATAGGTGATATACTAAACATAATAGATACCCCTAAGAAGATTCATAGAAAACACCGACCTTACCTAACCTTGTTAGTATCTTAAGATAAGCATCTTATTGCTTCGTAATTACAATTATTACTTAACCTATACCTATTATAGGTTAGGTAATAATTGTAATTACGAAGGAATAAGATGCTTATCTTAAGATACTAACAAGGTTAGGTAAGGTCGGTGTTTTCTATGAATCTTTTTAAGGGTATCTATTATGTTAAGTATGTCACCTATGCACATATTTAATAAGTCAATATTGACTTATTAAATTTGCGAGAACGGGTTGTACCTGTCACAGGTGTGGCATCTATACGTATACTTGCAAAATGAATGGTATGGTAATCAACTCTGCTCAATTGCACGCACAGTCACCCATAATAAATAAATTAAATTGAAAATAAATCGAAATCTACGAAAATTCAATTTGTCAATGCAATCGGAAACATTGAAATGGAATAGTACATATTTATTATAGCGTGTGCTGCTCTTCGTGCAACAGATGGCGCTGTTTCTTAAAAAAATGAATGTTTTTTTCCTGTCTCAGGTGTGCCATCTATACTTACACTTACGAAATGAACGGTATTGTAAATAACACAGCTCAATTCCACTATATGTATGTATATAGTATAGTATAGTAGCATGTATATATTAGGTACATAAAAACACGCCCCTATTCGAATGCAACGGTGTGTCAGGAATTTCAGAGCAATCGGTAAAGAGGTTTCGATGATTTCCCTCACATGAAAAACACATGAAAAAATATTTAAAAAAAAAAATATTTTTTCCCGGCACAGACGTGACATCTATATAGTATGTATATAAAAAAAGAAACTCGGATGCGAATGAAACGTTGTGGTTAAATTTCGAAGCAATCGGTGAAGAACTTTCGGAGATTAGCGATTTTGAACAAACGAACATTTACATTTTCATTTATATAGATTTATCAGGCGTGTTGCTCATGCCTTAAGCTTGCATGGTAAGATAACTATTGGTGGTGTTCAGAATGTCTGTGAAGCTCATTATTAACTGATGACGACAACGATGTTCCTCATGCCTCAATCCGCCATTCTCATATATCATTAGTTACTTGCCATTTATGAATATATTGGTTGAATGGTGATAGCAACAATGTTTCTCTTTCCTCGAACTAGTATTGCCAACATTTTATTGCCAAACATTTATGGCGTATGTTGCTTATAAAGGTTATATTGATTAACTGACGATGGCAAGACTGGAGCTATCGGTTCACACTTAGTAAAAGTCATTTATTGTTGGTTCTGCATAATGCTCTTCTTCTTCTTCTGTTAATAAAAATAATAATAATATTTATTAGGGGAAAGTACATACATACAAAATGGTATACAAGAAAAATGTTGTATCTCTAGGTAGGACAAGTATATACTATGCCTCAAGCCACTAATACACTCAGTGTTTCAGGCATGACAATAGCACCACTGTCGCTCTCGTCACAAGTAATAAATTATCAAATAAGAACTGGTGAAATGTCGGATATTTTAATGGTGATCTATTCTTAATTGTAAATTGATCTTCCACTCTTAAATTTACGGTGAAAATAGTTATACATAAAAGCTTAAAGTCGGTATACTTCACTAGTAAATAAAAATGGTCAACTAGAACAACTTATTTCAATATTTTACATAAATTACTGGAATCGTGACGGTTTATGCATAATAACAATTGTGGTATCTGTTGACAGGCTGGACAGCCCTTCACGGGGCAGCCGCATATGGTCAGGACAACACTGTGAAGGTCCTCCTCGACGCTGGAGCAGACATCAACGCTACAGATAAGGATGGTAAGAGTCACACTTATGCATCTCAACATTATACAACACTCATATCACACAACACACCACACTTATCATGTGTCAAAATGTAATATTTATATTTTATAATTATACCATAGGGGAAAGTGTTTGTCTGTTCATAGTTGGAGGCTAAAGTTTTAAAATAAGTTGTGTTATAGTAATCTGCACCATAATTCATTGATTTTGAAAAAATTAAAAGAAAATTCCTGATGTGAATAATTTGTACATACTAGCATCAAACAGACAATTCTCCCACAGTGGCAAAAGTTTCTCAAGCAACTGCTCTTTACCATGGTAAGGATAACTATTGTTTTTTTTAGTACTTCACACCACTAAACTGCTGTCACTGCAAACTACCTACACATTAGATAATTATATTATTTTTAAGACAGAGATTGACAAAGAAAAAGATAGAGACAGAAACACACAAAGTCAGAAACACAGCCCGAGACAGACAGAGCGAGGAAGAGACAAAGATAGAGGAAGAGAATGAGGCAGACAGTAGATAAAGGGATGGATGGATAGACAAATGAATAAACAGATAATCCGTAGGAGTTGTGATGGCGGGGTTTGAACCTATGTGCTGGGTGTTCCCAGGCACACGCTCTCTTTGTATTGAAGGCGGAGCGTCAGAGGTAGAACATATCGAGATGACAGAGCCAGAGTGCATGGGGGGGATTGTGTAAAACTCTGGTTCGTGCTTCAGTGGAACCCTCAGAAGTCCTAGAGGGTGCAGTAGTACCCCAGCTTGTAATTCTTTTTGACCTTGTCGTCGCTTACTCTTCTAGAGAGTGTGCCTGGGAACACCTAGCGCATAGGTTCGAACCTATGTCACGGCTCCTACGGATTTTCTCATTGAAACATCACGTGAGTGTGGTTACTCTCTGTGTAATGAATAGGTAGATGCATGCATGGATAGATAGATAGACATATGAGTGGTTAGATGGAGGGATAAATGGATGAATAGATAGACAGATGAGTAGATGGTTGGACAGACAAATGGAAGGACAGATAGATGAATATATGGATGGACGTATAGG
>NW_027189399.1:0-162500 GCF_040958095.1 Procambarus clarkii | reverse complement strand
AAATATATATATATATATATATATATATATATATATATATATATATATATATATATATATATATATATATTCTGTTATTTTGGTTTTGTTCCGTCCTTCAATATTTTTTCTCTATATATTATATATATATATATAGATTTATATATATATATATATATATATATATTTATTTATTTTATTTATATAATATACTCGCTGTACCCGGCCACGCTTTGTTCAGCCACAGCAACTTTACCCTGTCCTCCCTCCCCCGTTCCATTCTGGTCCCAACCACTCCCCCGTTTCCTCGTTCTCCTAACCATTCCTCACTCCCCCCGTCCCCCCACCATACCCCCCTCCTCTATCCCCTTATCCTCCCCCACCATCCCCCCCCCCACTTTACCGTCTTATTGTCCTCCCCACCATCCCCCATTTCCCTGTCCCTGTGTCCTCCCCACCATCCCCCATTTCCCTGTCCCTGTGTCCTCCCCACCATCCCCCATTTCCCTGTCCCTGTGTCCTCCCCACCATTCTCTATTCTCCCATCCCTTCCTCCCCAGCTCCTCCGCCCCCTCGTCCTTCCCATCATTACCCCCTCCCCTGTCCCCGCATCCTCTTCACCATCCCCCACTCCCGTCACCTCGTCCTCCTCACCATTCCCCACTCCCTTGTCCGATGCATTCCCAAATGTTCTGATGTTCCCATCAGTAAATTAGGAACATCAAATGATCTGATGTTCCCATCATTGATATACGAAAACAGTTAAAAAAAACGAAATAAAAACAATGAAAAAATAAAAAAATAAACTATACTCACGAAATGAATGGTATGATAAACAACACAGCTCAATTCTAACGCAATGCCATACAAAATAATTATATAAAAGTCAAAATAGATCAAAATCTATGAAAATTCAAGTTATCAATGAAATTGGAAACATTGAAATGGAATCGTAACATATTTATCATATGAAATGGAATCGTAACATATTTAGCGTGCGTTGCTCTTATGTGCAACAGATGGCACTGTTTCTTAAAGAAGGTTTTTACCTGTGCCTGGTGTGGCATCTATACTTATACTTACAAAATGAATGGTATGGTAAACTACACAGCTCAATTCCATGGCAAGGTCTCACAAAATAATTAAATCAAAATGAAAATAATTCGAAATCTATGATAATTCAATTTATCAATGCAATCGCAAACATTTAAATGGAATCGTAATATATTTAGTATAGAATGTGTTACATGCAACATATGGTGCTTTTTTTTTGTAAAAAGCAGGTTTTTACCTGTCACAGATGTGACATCTATTTAATAGGTATTAAAAAATATATATAGATTGGCTGTACCCGGCCACACATTGCTTTGGCTCAACAACGTCGCAGCAACCCTTCCCTGTCCTTCCTGACCTTTCCACTAGTCTACCTCTCCCATCCCATCCCATCCCATCCCATAGTCCTCCCAACCATTCCCCTGTGTCGTCATCCTCCCCCACTATTCCCCCCTCTCCTGCCCCCTCGTCCTCCCCACCATTCCCCACTTCCCCTGTCCACTCGTCCTCCCCACCATTCTTAACTAGCCCGTACTCCTGTCCTCCCCATCATTCCTTCCTCCCCCGTCCCCTTGTCCTCCCCACCATCCTCCACTCAACGGTTTCCTTGTCCTCCCCCCCATTCTCCATTCCCCCGTCCCCCTCCTCCTCCTCACAATGCTACACTTCCCCGTCCCCTCGTCCTCCCCATCATCTCCCACTTTACTGCTCTCTTGTCCTCCCACAACTCTCCACCCTCCATTCCTTCGTCCCAAACATCTTCCATTCCCCTATCGCCTTGTCCTTCCCACCATTACCCCAAACACAATCCCATCGTTCTCCCCACCATTCCCCTCTCTAGTCCTCTCGTCCTCACCACCATTCCAAATTCATATCCCCTCGTCCTCCCCCACCATTCCTCACTACCTCGTCCGATGCGTTCTCAAATGATTTGATGTTCCCGTCAGAAAAATGGGAACATCTGATGATCTTATTAAGTTTTCACGCATCACTGAAAAATAAGGAGAACAGTTAAAAAACGAAATGAAAAACAATGAAAAAATACAAAAACTATTCTCACAATATGAACAGTATGGTAAATATAAAAACACACACATATTCGAATGGAACGTTGTGTCAAATTATCAAAGCAATCGGCGAAGAACTTTCGGAGATTACAGTGTGTATTGCTCTTACGTCCAACAGATGGAGCTGTTTTTCAAAAAGAATGTTTTTTCCTGTCACAGGTGAGGCATGTATATAGTAGATATATAAAAACATGCGCCTATTTGAATGCAACATTGTGTCAAAGTTAAAAAGCAATCGGTAAAGAAGTCAATGTCACACAAAATAATTAAATGAAAATGAAAACAAATCAAATTATATGAAAATTTAATTTGTCAATGTAATCGGAGACATTGAAGTGCAATCGTAACATACTTAGTACAGAGTGAGTTTCTCTTACATGCAACAGATGGTGCTGTTTCTTAAAAAAAATGTTTTTACCTGTCACAGAACAAATCCACAAGGGCCATGACGAGGATATGCACTTACATACTAGATCATCCCAGATGCTGCCTTAATCGACTGAGCTACGACATGGTCAAAGGAGTTGAAACCAGAAGTTCTACTGGACTTACTTGGGTTTGTGTCTTGGAGAGGCTGCAGGATCCAAGTAAGTCCAGTAGAACTTCTGGTTTCAATTCTTTTGACCATGTCGTAGCTCAATCGATTAAGTAAGCGTCTGGGAAAGATCTCTAACGTAGGTACGAATCTTAGTCACGGTCCTTGTGGATTTGTAAATTGATGCATCACACTATTGTGATTTCTGTGTTTAACCTGTCACAGGTGTGGCATCAATACTTATACTTACGAATTGAAAGGTATGGTAAACAACACAGCTCAATTCCAACGCAATGCTACACCAAATATTTCAATCAAAAGGAAAATAAATCAAAATCTATGAAAATTCAATTTGTCAATGCAATCGGTAACATTGAAATGTAATCGTAACATGTTTAGTATAGCATGTGTTGCTATTATTTACAACAGATAGCGTTGTTTTTCAAAAACGGCATATTTTTACTTATCACAGGTGTCATCTATATTGTAGGTATATAAAAACCTGCATGTATTTGAATGGAAAGCTGTGTCAAAATTTCAAAGCAATAGGTGAAGATCTTTCGGAGATCTCTGCATGTGTTGGTCTTACGTCCAACAGATGGCCCTGTTTTTTCAAAAAACTTGTTTTTTTCTGTCACAGGTGAGGCATGTATATAGTAGGTATATAAGCTGTGTGAGCCTACTGTGTTGGTGAGAGGGGTGAGTGTGGTCACCCTGGCCTACTGTGTTGGTGAGAGGGTGAGTGTTGTCACCCTGACCTACTGTGTTGGTGAGAGGGTGAGTGTTGCTCCCTGGCCTACTGTGTTGGTGAGAGGGGTGAGTGTGGTCACCCTGGCCTACTGTGTTGGTGAGAGGGTGAGTGTTGCCTCTCTGGCCTACTGTGTTGGTGAGAGGGGTGAGTGTGGTCACCCTGGCCTACTGTGTTAGTGAGAGGGTGAGTGTTGTCACCCTGACCTACTGTGTTGGTGAGAGGGTGAGTGTTGCCTCCCTGACCTACTGTGTTGGTGAGATGGTGAGTGTTGCCTCCCTGGCCTACTGTGTTGGTGAGTGTGGTCACCCTGGCCTACTGTGTTGGTGAGAGGGTGAGTGTTGTCACCCTGGCCTACTGTGTTGGTGAGAGGGTGAGTGTGGTCACCCTGACCTACTGTGTTGGTGAGAGGGTGAGTGTTGTCACCCTGACCTACTGTGTTGGTGAGAGGGTGAGTGTTGCCTCCCTGACCTACTGTGTTGGTGTGAGGGTGAGTGTTGTCACCCCTGGTCTACTGTGTTAGTGAGAGGGTGAGTGTGGTCACCCTGGCCTACTGTGTTGGTGAGAGGGTGAGTGTTGCTCCCTGGTCTACTGTGTTGGTGAGAGGGTGAGTGTGGTCACCCTGGCCTACTGTGTTGGTGAGAGGGGAGAGTGTGGTCACCCTGGCCAACTGTGATGGTGAGAGGGTGAGTGTTGCCTCCCTGGCCTACTGTGTTGGTGAGAGGGTGAGTGTGGTCACCCCTGGCCTACTGTGTTGGTGAGAGGGTGAGTGTGGTCACCCCTGGACTACTGTGTTTGTGAGAGGGTGAGTGTTGCTCCCTGGTCTACTGTGTTGGTGAGAGGGTGAGTGTTGCCTCCCTGGCCTACTGTGTTGGTGAGAGGGTGAGTGTGGTCACCCTGACCTACTGTGTTGGTGAGAGGGTGAGTGTGGTCACCCTGGCCTACTGTGATGGTGAGTGTGGTCACCCTGGCCTACTGTGTTGGTGAGAGGGGTGAGTGTTGCTCCCTGGTCTACTGTGTTGGTGAGAGGGTGAGTGTGGTTACCCTGGCCTACTGTGTTGGTGAGAGGGTGAGTGTGGTCACCCCTGGCCTACTGTGTTGGTGAGAGGGTGAGTGTGGTCACCCTGGCCTACTGTGTTAGTGAGAGGGTGAGTGTGGTCACCCTGACCTACTGTGTTGGTGAGAGGGTGAGTGTGGTCACCCTGGCCTACTGTGTTGGTGAGAGGGTGAGTGTGGTCACCCCTGGCCTACTGTGTTGGTGAGAGGGTGAGTGTGGTCACCCTGGTCTACTGTGTTGGTGAGAGGGTGAGTGTGGTCACCCTGGCCTACTGTGTTGGTGAGAGGGTGAGTGTGGTCACCCTGGCCTACTGTGTTGGTGAGAGGGTGAGTGTGGTCACCCTGGCCTACTGTGTTGGTGAGAGGGTGAGTGTGGTCACCCTGGCCTACTGTGTTGGTGAGAGGGTGAGTGTGGTCACCCTGGCCTACTGTGTTGGTGAGAGGGGTGACTGTTGCTCCCTGGTCTACTGTGTTGGTGAGAGGGTGAGTGTGGTCACCCTGGCCTACTGTGTTGGTGAGAGGGTGAGTGTGGTCACCCCTGGCCTACTGTGTTGGTGAGAGGGTGAGCGTTGCTCCCTGGTCTACTGTGTTGGTGAGAGGGTGAGTGTGGTCACCCTGGCCTACTGTGTTGGTGAGAGGGTGAGTGTTGCCTCCCTGGCCTACTGTGTTGGTGAGAGGGTGAGTGTGGTCACCCCTGGCCTACTGTGTTGGTGAGAGGGTGAGTGTGGTCACCCTGGCCTACTGTGTTGGTGAGAGGGTGAGTGTTGCCTCCCTGGTCTACTGTGTTGGTGAGAGGGTGAGTGTAGTCACCCCTGGACTACTGTGTTGGTGAGAGGGTGAGTGTTGCTCCCTGGTCTACTGTGTTGGTGAGAGGGTGAGTGTGGTCACCCTGGCCTACTGTGTTGGTGAGAGGGTAAGTGTTGCCTCCCTGGCCTACTGTGTTGGTGAGAGGGTGAGTGTGGTCACCCTGGCCTACTGAGTTGGTGAGAGGGTGAGTGTTGTCTCCCTGGCCTACTGTGTTGGTGAGAGGGGTGAGTGCGGTCACCCTGGTCTACTGTGTTGGTGAGAGGGTCAGTGTGGTCACCCTGGCCTACTGTGTTGGTGAGAGGGTAAGTCTTGCCTCCCTGGTCTACTGTGTTGGTGAGAGGGTGAGTGTGGTCACCCTGGCCTACTGTGTTGGTGAGAGGGTGAGTGTGGTCACCCCTGGCCTACTGTGTTGGTGAGAGGGTGAGTGTTGCCTCCCTGGTCTACTGTGTTGGTGAGAGGGTGAGTGTGGTCACCCTGGCCTACTGTGTTGGTGAGAGGGTGAGTGTTGTCTCCCTGGCCTCCTGTGTTGGTGAGAGGGTGAGTGTTGTCTCCCTGGCCTACTGTGTTGGTGAGAGGGTGAGTGTTGTCTCCCTGGTCTACTGTGTTGGTGAGAGGGTGAGTGTTGCCTCCCTGGCCTACTGTGTTGGTGAGAGGGTGAGTGTTGCCTCCCTGGTCTACTGTGTTGGTGAGAGGGTGAGTGTTGCCTCCCTGGCCTACTGTGCTGGTGAGAGGGTGAGTGTTGTCTCCCTGACCTACTGTGTTGGTGAGAGGGTGAGTATTGCCTCCCTGGCCTACTGTGTTAGTGAGAGGGTGAGTGTTGCCTCCCTGGTCTACAGTGTTGGTGAGAGAGTGAGTGTTGCTCCCTGGCCTACTGTGTTGGTGAGAGGGTGAGTGTTGCTCCCTGGTCTACTGTGTTGGTGAGAGGGTGAGTGTTGTCTCCCTGGCCTACTTTGTTGGTGAGAGGGTGAGTGTTGTCTCCCTGGCCTACTGTGTTGGTGAGAGGGTGAGTGTTGCCTCCCTGGTCTACTGTGTTGGTGAGAGGGTAAGTGTTGCCTCCCTGGTCTACTGTGTTGGTGAGAGGGTGAGTGTTGCCTCCCTGGCCTACTGTGTTGGTGAGAGGGGTGAGTGTGGTCACCCTGGTCTACTGTGTTGGTGAGAGGGTCAGTGTGGTCACCCCTGGTCTACTGTGTTGGTGAGAGGGTGAGTGTTGCCTCCCTGGTCTACTGTGTTGGTGAGAGGGTGAGTGTTGCCTCCCTGGTCTACTGTGTTGCCTCCCTGGCATACTGTGTTGGTGAGAGGTGAGTGTTGTCACCCTGGCCTACTGTGTTGGTGAGAGGGGTGTGTGTGGTCACCCTGGTCTACTGTGTTGGTGAGAGGTGAGTGTTGCCTCCCTGGCCTACTGTGTTGGTAAGAAGAAGAGTGTTGCCTCCCTGGTCTACTGTGTTGCCTCCCTGGTCTACTGTGTTGGTGAGAGGGTGAGTGTGGTCACCCTGACCTACTGTGTTGGTGAGAGGGTGAGTGTGGTCACCCTGGCCTACTGTGTTGGTGAGAGGGGGAGTGTTGCTCCCTGGTCTACTGTGTTGGTGAGAGGGTGAGTGTTGCCTCCCTGGCCTACTGTGTTGGTGAGAGGGTGAGTGTTGTCACCCTGGCCTACTGTGTTGGTGAGAGGGTGAGTGTTGCTCCCTGGTCTACTGTGTTGGTGAGAGGGTGAGTGTGGTCACCCTGGTCTACTGTGTTGGTGAGAGGGTGAGTGTTGCCTCCCTGGCCTACTGTGTTGGTGAGAGGGTGAGTGTTGCCTCCCTGGCCTACTGTGTTGGTGAGAGGGTGAGTGTTGCTCCCAGGCCTACTGTGTTGGTGAGGGGGTGAGTGTGGTCACCCTGGCCAACTGTGTTGGTGAGAGGGTGAGTGTTGTCTCCCAGGCCTACTGTGTTGGCGAGAGGGTGAGTGTTGTCTCCCTGGTCTACTGTGTTGGTGAGAGGGTGAGTGTTGCCTCCCTGGCCTACTGTGTTGGTGAGAGGGTGAGTGTTGTCTCCCTGGCGTACTGTGTTGTCTCCCTGGCCTACTGTGTTGGTGCGAGGGTGAGTGTTGTCACCCTGGCCTACTGTGTTGGTGAGAGGGTGAGTGTGGTCACCCCTGGCCTACTGTGTTGGTGAGAGGGTGAGTGTTGTCACCCTGGCCTACTGTGTTGGTGAGAGGGTGAGTGTGGTCACCCCTGGCCTACTGTGTTGGTGAGAGGGTGAGTGTTGCTCCCTGACCTACTGTGTTGGTGAGAGGGTGAGTGTTGTCACCCTGGTCTACTGTGTTGGTGAGAGGGTGAGTGTTGTCACCCTGGCCTACTGTGTTGGTGAGAGGGTGAGTGTTGCCTCCCTGGTCTACTGTGTTGGTGAGAGGGTGAGTGTTGCCTCCCTGGTCTACTGTGTTGGTGAGAGGGTGAGTGTTGCCTCCCTGGTCTACTGTGTTGGTGAGAGGGTGAGTGTGGTCACCCTGGCCTACTGTGTTGGTGAGAGGGTGAGTGTGGTCACCCCTGGCCTACTGTGTTGGTGAGAGGGTGAGTGTTGCTCCCTGGCCTACTGTGTTGGTGAGAGGGTCCCATCACAATGGTTGTGCTCTTCAAGGCACTTGTGTTGTCCCGTCTTGAGTACTGCTCAGTACTCACTTCCCCCTTCAAAGCAGGAGAGATTGCTGAAATAGAGGGAATACAGAGAACATATACGGCACGCATAGACGCAATAAAGCACCTAAATTATTGGGATCGTCTCAAAGCCCTCCAAATGTACTCACTAGAAAGAAGACGAGAGAGATATCAAATAATATACACCTGGAAGATACTGGAGGGCCAAGTACCAAATCTACACAGTAAAATAACAACGTACTGGAGTGAACGACATGGAAGAAAATGTAGAATAGAACCAATGAAGAGCAGAGGTGCCATAGGCACAATCAGAGAACACTGTATAAACATCAGAGGTCCGCGGTTGTTCAACGTCCTCCCAGCAAGCATAAGAAATATTGCCGGAACAACCGTGGACATTTTCAAGAGGAAACTAGATTTATTCCTCCAAGGAGTGCCGGACCAGCCGGGCTGTGGTGGGTATGTGGGCCTGCGGGCCGCTCCAAGCAACAGCCTGGTGGACCAAACTCTCACAAGTCGAGCCTGGCCTCGGGCCGGGCTTGGGGAGTAGAAGAACTCCCAGAACCCCATCAACCAGGTATCAACCAGGTATCAACCAGGGTGAGTGTTGCCTCCCTGGCCTACTGTGTTGGTGAGAGGGTGAGTGTGGTCACCCTGGCCTACTGTGTTGGTGAGAAGGTGAGTGTTGCCTCCCTGGCCTACTGTGTTGGTGAGAGGGTGAGTGTTGTCTCCCTGGCCTACTGTGTTGGTGAGAGGGTGAGTGTGGTCACCCCTGGCCTACTGTGTTGGTGAGAGGGTGAGTGTTGCCTCCCTGGCCTACTGTGTTGGTGAGAGGGTGAGTGTTGTCTCCCTGGCCTACTGTGTTGGTGAGAGGGTGAGTGTTGTCTCCCTGGCCTACTGTGTTGGTGAGAGGGTCAGTGTTGTCTCCCTGGCCTACTGTGTTGGTGAGAGGGTGAGTGTTGTCTCCCTGGCGTACTGTGTTGGTGAGAGGGTCAGTGTTGCCTCCCTGGCCTACTGTGTTGGTGAGAGGGTGAGTGTTGCCTCCCTGGCCTACTGTGTTGGAGAGAGGGTGAGTGCTGCTCCCTGGTCTACTGTGTTGGTGAGAGGGTGAGTGTTGTCTCCCTTGTCTACTGTGTTGGTGAGAGGGTGAGTGTTGCCTCCCTGGTCTACTGTGTTGGTGAGAGGGTGAGTGCTGCCTCCCTGGCATACTGTGTTGGTGAGAGGGTGAGTGTTGCCTCCCTGGCCTACTGTGTTGGTGAGAGGGTGAGTGTTGCCTCCCTGGCCTACTGTGTTGGTGAGAGGGTCAGTGTTGCCTCCCTGGCCTACTGTGTTGGTGAGAGGGTGAGTGTGGTCACCCTGGCCTACTGTGTTGGTGAGAGGGTGAGTGTTGTCACCCTGGCCTACTGTGTTGGTGAGAGGGTCAGTGTTGTCTCCCTGGCCTACTGTGTTGGTGAGAGGGTGAGTGTTGCCTCCCTGGCCTACTGTGTTGTTGAGAGGGTGAGTGTTGTCACCCTGGCCTACTGTGTTGGTGAGAGGGTGAGTGTTGTCTCCCTGGCCTACTGTGTTGGTGAGAGGGTGAGTGTTGCCTCCCTGGCCTACTGTGTTGGTGAGAGGGTGAGTGTTGTCACCCTGGCCTACTGTGTTGGTGAGAGGGTCAGTGTTGCCTCCCTGGTCTACTGTGTTGGTGAGAGGGTGAGTGTTGCTCCCTGGTCTACTGTGTTGGTGAGAGGGTGAGTGTTGCCTCCCTGGCCTACTGTGTTGGTGAGAGGGTGAGTGTTGTCTCCCTGGCCTACTGTGTTGGTGAGAGGGTGAGTGTGGTCACCCTGGCCTACTGTGTTGGTGAGAGGGTCAGTGTTGTCACCCTGGCCTACTGTGTTGGTGAGAGGGTGAGTGTTGCCTCCCTGGTCTACTGTGTTGGTGAGAGGGTGAGTGCTGCTCCCTGGTCTACTGTGTTGGTGAGAAGCCTCTCTGTCTTAGCCTCTCTGTCATAGCCTCTCTGTCTTTGCCTCTCTGTCTCTGCCTCACTGTCTTTGCCTCTCTGTCTCTGCCTCTCTGTCTCTGCCTCTCTGTCTCAGCCTCTCTGTCTCAGCCTCTCTGTCTCAGCCTCTCTGTCTCTGCCTCTCTGTCTCTGCCTCTCTGTCTCTGCCTCTCTGTCTCTGCTTCTCTGTCTCAGCCTCTCTGTCTCAGCCTCTCTTTCTCAGCCTCTCTGTCTCTGCCTCTCTGTCTCTGCCTCTCTGTCTCTGCCTCTCTGTTTCCCTGTGTCAGCCTCTCTGTCTGAGCCTCTCTGTCTCAGCCTCTTTGTCTCTGCCTCTCTGTCTCAGCCTTTCTGTCTCAGCCTCACTGTCTCTGCCTCTCTGTCTCTACCTCTCTGTCTCTGCCTCGTTCCCTGTTTCTGCCTCTCTGTCTCTCTGTCTCTGCCTCTCTGTCTCTGCCTCTCTGTCTCTGCCTCTCTGTCTCCGCATCTTTGTCTCAGCCTCTCTGTCTCAGCCTCTCTGCCTCTGCCTCTACGTCTCTGTCGATCTCTGTCTCTGCCTCTTGATCTCTACCTTTCTGTCTTTGCCTCTGTCTGTTTCTGTTTCTGCCTGTCTGTCTTTGCCTCTCTGTCTCTGCCTCACTGTCTCTGCCTCTTTGTCTTGGCCTCTCTGTCTCTGCGTTTAAGTCTCTGACTCTCTGCCTTTATGTTTCTTACTCTCTGTCTCTCTCAGTCTCTGCTATTATCTCTCTCTCTCTGTCTCTTCCTTTCCTACTCTGCGTCTCAGCCTCCCTACCTCTTCCTCTGCCTCTCTGCCTCGCTGCCTCTGTTTCTCCCTTTGCCTCTTTGCATCTGCTTCACTGTCTCTGCCTCTCTGTCTCTGCCACTCTGTTTCTGCCTCTGCTTCTCGGTCTCTGCTTCTTTGTTTCTTCCTCTCTGTCTTTGCTCTCCCTCGCTCTTCCTCTGTGTTTCAGCCTCTCTATCTCTGCCTCTCGGTCTCAGCCTCTCTGTCTCTGCCTCTCTGTCTCAGCTTTTCTGTCTCTGGCTCTTCTGTCTCCGCCTCTCTGTCTCTGCCTCTTCTGTCTCTGCCTCTCTGTCTCAGCCTCTGTTTCTGACTCTCTTTCTCTGCCTCTCTGTCCCAGCCTCGCTGTTTCAGCCTCTCTGTCTGTGCCTCTCTGTCTCTGCCTCTCTGTCTCTGCCTTTCTGTCTATGCCTCTCTGTCTCTGCCTCTCTGTCTCTGCCTCTCTGTCTCTGCCTCTCTGTCTCTGCCTCTCTGTTTCTGCCTCTCTGTCTCAGCCTCTCTGTCTCTGGTTCTCTGTCTCTGCCTCTCTGTCTCTGCCTCTCTGTGTCAGCCTCTCTGTCTCAGCCTCTCTTTCTGAGCCTCTATGTCTCTGCCTCTCTGTCTCTGTCTCTGTCTCTGCTTCTCTGTCTCAGTCTCTCTGTCTCAGCCTCTCGGTCTCAGCCTCTCTGTCTAAGCCTCTTTGTCTAAGCCTCTCTGTCTCTGCCTCTCTGTTTCTGCCTCTCTGTCTCAGCCTCTCTGTCTCTGCCTCTGTCTCTGCTTCTTCATCTCAGCCTCTCTGTCTCAGCCTCTCTGACTCTGCCTCTCTGTCTCTGCCTCTCTGTTTCCCTGTTTCAGCCTCTCTGTCTCAGCCTCTCTGTCTCTGCCTCTCTGTCTCTGCCTCTCTGTCTCAGCCTCTCTGTCTCTCCCTCTCTGTCTCTGCCTCTCTGTTTCCCTGTCTCAGCCTCTCTGTCTCAGCCTCTCTGTCTCTGCCTCTCTGTCTCTGACTCTCTGTCTCTGCTTCTCTGTCTCTGCCTCTCTGTCTCTGCCTCTCTGTGTCAGCCTCTCTGTCTCAGCCTCTCTGTCTAAGCCTCTTTGTCTAAGCCTCTCTGTCTCTGCCTCTCTGTATCTGCCTCTCTGTCACAGCCTCTCTGTCTCTGCCTCTGTCTCTGCCTCTCTGTCTCAGCCTCTCTGTCTCTGCCTCTCTATCTCTGCCTCTCTGTCTCAGCATCTCTGTCTCAGCATCTCTATCTCAGCCTTTCTGTCTCAGCCTCACTGTCTCTGCCTCTCTGTCTCTACCTCTCTGTCTCTGCTTCGTTCTCTGTCTCAGCATCTCTGTCTCAGCATCTCTGTCTCAGCCTTTCTGTCTCAGCCTCACTGTCTCTGCCTCTCTGTCTCTACCTCTCTGTCTCTGCCTCTCTGTCTCTGCCTCTCTGTCTCAGCCTCTCTGTCTCAGCCTCTTTGTCTAAGCCTCTCTGTCTCTGCCTCTCTGTCTCAGCCTCTCTGTCTTTGCCTCTCAGTCTCTGCCTCACTGTCTCTGCCTCTCTGTCTCTGCCTCTCTGTCTCTGCCTCTCTGTTTCTGCCTCTCTGTCTCAGCCTCTCGGTCTCTGCCTCTCTGTCTCTGCCTCTCTGTCTCAGCCTCTCTGTCTCTGCCTCTCTGTCTCTGCCTCTCTGTCTCAGCATCTCTGTCTCAGCCTTTCTGTCTCAGCCTCACTGTCTCTGCCTCTCTGTCTCTACCTCTCTGTCTCTGCCTCTCTGTCTCTGCCTCTCTGTCTCAGCCTCTCTGTCTCAGCCTCTTTGTCTAAGCCTCTCTGTCTCTGCCTCTCTGTCTCAGCCTCTCTGTCTTTGCCTCTCAGTCTCTGCCTCACTGTCTCTGCCTCTCTGTCTCTGCCTCTCTGTCTCTGCCTCTCTGTTTCTGCCTCTCTGTCTCAGCCTCTCTGTCTCTGCCTCTCTGTCTCTGCCTCTCTGTCTCAGCCTCTCTGTCTCAGCCTCTCTGTCTCAGCCTCTCTTTCTGAGCCTCTATGTCTCTACCTCTCTGACTCTGCCTCTCTGTCTCTGCCTCTGCCTCTCTGTCTCTGCCTCTCTGTCTCAGCCTCTCTGTCTCAGCCTCTCTGTCTCAGCCTCTGTCTCTGCCTCTCTGTTTCCCTGTCTCATCCTCTCTGTCTCAGCCTCTCTGTCTCAGCCTCACTGTCTCTGCCTCTCTGTCTCTACCTCTCTGTCTCTTCCTCGTTCTCTGTCTCTGCCTCTCTGTCTCTGCCTCTCGGTCTCTGCCTCTCGATCTCTGCCTCTCTGTCTCTGCCTCTTTGTCTCAGCCTCTGATTCTACGTCTCTGTCTATCTCTGTCTCTGCCTCTCTGCCTTTCTGTCTCTGCCTCTTGATCTCTACCTTTCTGTCTTTGCCTCTCTGTCTGTTTCTGTTTCTGCCTGTCCTTCTTTGCCTCTCTGTCTCTGCCTCACTGTCGCTGACTCTTTGTCTTTGCCTCTCTGTCTCTGCGTTTAAGTCTCTGACTCTCTGACTTTATGTTTCTTACTCTCTGTCTCTCTCAGTCTCTGCTATTATCTCTGTCTCTGTCTGTCTCTTCCTTTCGTACTCTGCGTCTCAGCCTCCCTACATCTTCCTCTGCCTCTCAGTAGTGAAGTTGAGGACTACGACGACGCGCGCCATCTGCCCAGGTGACACTCTTGAGTGGCAGCTGGACAGGTGGCACGTGTCGTCGTAGTCGCAGCGCGTCGTCGTAGTCCTAAAGGATTTGGGGGGAATTTTCCCGGAAGTTTGGCGCGTGTCGGACGCGTGTGAGTGTCCGGTGTTATGGTATGTGGTCAGGAAAGATGGGAGGTCATGTTGTTGGGGGTGTAGGAGAGTATGTGGTTGAGTAACAAATACAAGGATAAGAGTGGAATATGTGGAAAGAGTAGTTAGATATGTATGTGTGTTTGGCGTAGACTTAATCCTGTGTGTAGATAATAGTCTTTGATGATAGTAAGTAAGCTATGTAGAGGCTGAGTGTAGGTGAGAGGGGTCCCAACATAGTCTGTTATGTTGTTTGGGGTGGGGGTAGGGGTGAGGGAGGGAGGGAGGGATGGAAGGGTGAGGTGAGGTCCCCCTCGGCGTGAGACTGCTCAGGGGTCATTTGCGGTTTTTGACAACCATTAGCTTCCCCTACAGGAAGCCGTAAGTGGGAGAGGAGGGTAAGAGAGAGCAGAGTCCAGGAGGAGTGATGTAGTCCATTTGCCTTAATGGCTTTTCGATGTCTTCAGACAAGACTTGGAGATGTTCACCCCAGCATGGCTCTACCTCAACTGATTGATGATAGCAGTATTAATGACATTGATAATAAGAGGTCTTGAACTAGATACTGGCAGGGGAACAACAAAGCTGTGATATTGAAAAGAAACTGAACTGAATTTGAAAATTGATTAATATATGTAATGTGAAGCCAATCTACTGGAAAACAGTAAGCAAACTTTATTTGAAAAAGAATAACAGAAGACTGAAAGCTGGGGGGCAAGAAAAATGTTAAAAATAAGAAGTAATGATCTTCATAAACATAACATAAGATATCTATGACCGTAATTAATAGTGTGAACTCTCTTAAACTATGCTCACCGTGAAATCTCGTCACTAGGCATAAATTGTCACTCTGCGAAACAAATTATTGACTATAGTGCGACAGTGAGAATAAAAATGACCACTTATGTTTTGGAGTGCTATTTTAGTCAAGAAATACTGTAAAGGATGATTATTGACTAAAGGGCATTTCGCGGACTGCTGGTGTTTGATGTGTTGAACTGCTTAAAGGAAGCATATTTGCTAGAAAAAATTCCTGTGAAATAATGCTTGTTATATGTTTTGACTATCTAGCTAATAGCATATTGCCCGGCTAATAATGAAATGAAATGTCACATTTTGTCTGACTCACTTAGCACAAGTGAAGAGAAAACATTGAAAAACTGGCAAAGGTTGAAAACTCTGTGAAATCATATCTGTTATGATAAGTTTTGACTAGCTGCAAGCTATGTTTGCCTTCTCTCTCTCTAATCTTCACACGCGATATGAAATGTGAAAAAAAATCTTACATTATGCTATGTTAACAGTGCTTGAATAAAATTATTAAGAGTGCTAGGGTACTGTTGCGCGCAGTCATCTCGCTAAGGTGTGTCGGTGACAGAATTGTCAAAAATGATGTACCTTGCATACATCAAATCTTTAATGGTTTATGCGGCACCTCTGCTTGTTTTTTGATGACTGAAAGGAGTTTGATGATACGAATAGTAATTGCTGACATTGAGCATATTCTCAAAACATAGTTTCTGCAAAAAAAAAAAATAACATTAAATTAGATGCGAGCTGTGATTTGAAAACAGAAGATGTGTGATGTGTGGCTTATTGTGTGGACTCTGGAGATATGATCTCCATATATAAGTTTCTCAAGAAAAGCGGTAATATTTTTCTTTGTGTTTGGATGTAATGGCTAAACATGGATGTCATTTTCAATAATGTTATTTGGTCATCCAACAAAGTTGATTTTCCACGTTACGTTACATTGTGTTACAGAGGGCTAAAACTGGTAGACCGTAATATTCATATGGTAGGGGATGTAATGGAGATGGACTAAGTCATACTTTCATTTAAAAATGACATTTTGGACTGCAAAAGTTGATTTGCGTTACGTTACGTTACGTTACATTGTGTTACAGAGGGCTAAAACGGGTAGAGGTCAATATTTATATGGTAAGAGATGTAATGGAGATGGGCTAAGTCGTACTTTCATTTAAAAATGACAGTTTGGACTGCAAAAGTTGATTTGCATTACGTTACGTTACATTGTGTTACAGAGGGCTAAAACGGGTAGAGGCCAATATTTATATGGTAAGAGATGTAATGGAGACGGGCTAAGTCATACTTTCATTTAAAAATGACATTTTGGACTGCAAAAAGTTGATTTGCGTTATGTTACGTTACGTTACATTGTGTTACAGAGGGCTAAAACTGGTAGACGCCAATATTTATATGGTAAGAGATGTAATGGAGATGGACTAAGTCATACTTTCATTTTAAAAAATGACATTTTGGACTGCAAAAAGTTGATTTGCGTTACGTTACGTTACGTTACATTGTGTTACAGAGGCTAAAACTGGTAGACGCCAATATTTATATGGTAAGAGATGTAATGAAGATGGACTAAGTCATACTTTCATTTAAAAATGTTATTTGGACTGTAGAAATATGATGATGATGATTTCCACGTTACGTTACAATGTGTTACAGGGTCTAAAACTTGCAGACACCAATATTTATATGGTAAGAGATGTAATGGAGATGGACTAAGCCTCACTTTTCGTTTCAAAATGACATTTTGGACTGCAAAAAGTTGATTTGCGTTACGGTACGTTACGTTACATTGTGTTACAGAGGGCTAAAACTTGCAGACCGTAATATTTATGTGCTATGAGATGTAATGGAGATATTGTGTTTGGCTAAATGGGGTTCACATTTCAGTACTGATATTCGGACATCAGCCAGAAAGTTGATCTCCACGTTACTTAATGATGATATTTTGCAATGCAAGCGTGTGCTAATATTTTATTTGTGTTTAGAATGTAAGGGCTATAGGAGATTGTCTAGACTTGCATACATTTTCAAATGCTATTTATGTAGGCAGTAGAAAGTCTGTTTTCCCATTACGCTACATTGACTGTGTTGCAAGAACTGAAAATAGACATAGCCCAGAGCTATTTCACTATCGACTCATCCGGTCTTATTCTCATCGATTGGTGTTTACATTTGGACGACGTAGGTCTTAAGAGACAGCCTTGAACTCGGGGATAATGAACAAGTCAATTTAATAATAGTATCAAGACTATGTTTTTCCACATTGTCTTATATATGTTTACTTTGCTTGGAATTTGTATGTGTGGAACATTGCTCACCTAAGGGAGAGAGAATGAACGGCGCGTTTGAGCTATAGCGAGGATTGACCGTGATGTGTGTGTGTGTGTGTGTGTTTGTTTTACCACAGTGAATATGAAGCTATATTATGTTATGTCTACCAGTTGTTGAATAAACGCTACGTTACGTTATGTGATACAAGAACTAAACAAGCTTGTGGTAATATTTTATTGTTTGGATGTAATGGCTAAACATGGTTTGCATTTCATTTTTCAGACATCGGACAGAAAGTTGCTCGTTACTCTTAAAATGTTATTTGGGCAAAGAACGAAGTTACTATATTGATCACGTTACATTAATGATATTTGGGCAAAGAACGATGTCATTATGTTGGTCGTGTTACCTTACAAGGTTGTAAGGGTGAGAGTGATGGGGGCTCGAAAATTGACATTAGTCGTCCATCCTCTGGTGCGCTGTCAGTCTAAGTGAAATGGAAAAAGATACGTGAACAGCGGCAGCAGGAGAAAGGAATTGATGTTACTTTCCCCAACTATTAAATGATCTGGAGAGAGAGAGAGAGAGAGAGAGAGAGAGAGAGAGAGAGAGAGAGAGAGAGAGAGAGAGAGAGAGAGAGAGAGAGAGAGAGAGAGAGAGAGAGAGATAGATAGAGAGAGATAGATATAGAGAGATAGATATAGAGAGACAGATATAGAGATAGATATAGAAAGATAGATATAGAGAGACAGATATAGAGTTAGATATAGAGAGATAGATATAGAGAGACAGATATAGAGATAGATATAGAGAGAGAGAGATATAGAGAGATATATATAGAGAGAGAGATATAGAGAAAGATATAGAGAGAGAGATATAGAGAGAGATAGAGAGAGAGATATAGAGAGAGATATATAGAGATATATATATATATATACAGAGAGAAACCACTGACTGACTGACTGCTAAGTATATCCCATGCAGTTGTGTTTACAACAAATTATGATTTGTTATAATAATAAGATTGAAGACCAGCTTATGACTGGATATTCTTAAAAAATGCTATTTGAGCAAAGAATGATGATACCATGTTGGTCACGTTGCGATACAAGGTTATACATATGATCAGAAAAAAAATACTAAAGCTTTGCACAGAACATCTGGTCTGGGAAGGGTGAAGTGATGGTTTGGGCTTGGAGGGGGGTGGGAGGGGGTAGGGGTTTGGTGTGGGTGGATGGGGAGAGGGTAAGGCCATCCCATTACCTTGTCCATCTCACAACGTCTCAAACCGCCGCGAAGGTTAGACCTTAATGACGGATTGCCGTTTCATTCATTCAGGAGTCTTGAACATTCTGTGACATTGTCTTGCTATGATAACGCCGTTGTGTGATACAAGCTCTGCACAACAGTAATGGCTGTAGGAAGAAGAGGTTATGGAGATTGAGTAAACATCCATACATTTCAATGATCACAGTTAACAAGAACAATTTGTAGGTAGAGATCGCGTCTCCGTGACGATGTGAAATGTTTCCCTCTTTTAGTAAACGCTAACCTACTGACTTTGACTGAGTTTACTATGTGATGTGCCATGTGGTGACACTTCTCAGGTCGATGTGACGGTATGTGATCCTGGTCCGTACCACTCTAGAAGGTATGGGGAAGAGGGGTGCCCCACTCTAAAAGGTAATGGAGGGGATGGAGAGGGGGCCCCCTGATGGTATGGGAGGGATGGGGGTGATTGACGATGACAGGTGAGCCCCCTGCTGGCGGAAGTAAGACCCTTGCCCCCTCCTTAACGAATCGCAGTGGAGGTAGAGCCATGCTGGGGTGAACATCTCCAAGTCTTGTCTGAAGACATCGAAAAGCCATTAAGGCAAATGGACTACATCACTCCTCCTGGACTCTGCTCTCTCCTACCCTCCTCTCCCACTTATGGCTTCCTGTAGGGGAAGCTAATGGTTGTCAAAAACCGCAAATGACCCCTGAGCAGTCTCACGCCGAGGGGGACCTCCCTTAACCCTTCCATCCCTCCCTCCCTCCTCCCTCACCCCTCCCCCCACCCCAAACAACATAACAGACTATGTTGGGACCCCTCTCACCTACATTCAGCCTCTACATAGCTTACTTACTATCATCAAAAACTATTATCTACACACAGGATTAAGTCTACGCCAAACACACATACATATCTAACTACTCTTTCCACATATTCCACTCTTATCCTTGTATTTCTTACTTTACCACATACTCTCCTACATCCCCAACAACATGACCTCCCATCTTTCCTGACCACATACCCTAACACCGGATGCTCACACGCGTCCGACACGCGCCAAACTTCCGGGAAAATTCCCCCCAAACCCTTTAGGACTACGACGACGCGCGCCACCTGTCCAGCTGGCACTCAAGAGAGTCACCTGGGCAGATGGCGCGCATCGTCGTAGTCCTCAACTTCACTACTCCTCTCTGCCTCGCTGCCTCTGTTTCTCCCTTTGCCTCTTTGCATCTGCTTCACTGTCTCTACCTCTCTGTCTCTGCCACTCTGTTTCTGCCTCTGCTTCTCGTTCTCTGCTTCTTTGTCTCTTCCTCTCTGTCTTAGCTCTCCCTCGCTCTTCCTCTCTGTCTCAGCCTCTCTATCTCTGCCTCTCTGTCTCAGCCTCTCTGTCTCTGCCTCTCTGTCTCAGCCTTTCTGTCTCTGCCACTCTGTTTCTGCCTCTGCTTCTCGTTCTCTGCTTCTTTGTCTCTTCCTCTCTGTCTTTGCTCTCCCTCGCTCTTCCTCTCTATCTCTGTCTCTCCTCTGCTCTTTCTCTCTTCTTCCTCTTCTCTCTTCCCCTTCTCTCTCTCTCCTTCCACTCTATCTCTCTCTTCTTTCTCCTTCTCCTTTCTCTCTCTCTCTCTCTCTCTCTCTCTCTCTCTCTCTCTCTCTCTCTCTCTCTCTCTCTCTCTCTCTCTCACACTCTCTCTCTCTCTACTCTCGTCTCTCACTCTCTACTCTCCTAACATTTAAAACACGTATTATTAAAACGTTATGAACTCACGTTTTATACTCGGCTTTAAAAAGTCTCAAATCACGTGTATTAATCATAATCTAAAACGTGCCCAAAACAACATTTCTAGAAAACGCGAAAATGTTTGGTGGGCAACTATCAACAAGCACCACCACAACTATCAACAACTACCCCCACCACCAACAACCACCACAATTATTATCAACCACTAAAAACGCCAACTATCTGAACTATCAATAACCACTACCACCACCAACCACCACAACGATTAACTATCACATCCACCACCACCAACCACCACAACTATTAACAATCACAACCACTACCTCCACCCACCACAATTATAAAAACAACACAACCACCTCCAACCACCACGACTATCAACAACAACCACCACCACCACACTATCAACAACCACCACCACTACCAACCACCGCAACTATCAACCACCACCACCACCACCGCCAACAACCACAACTATCAAAAGCCTCCTCCACCACCACCACCAAGTACCACAACTATCAACAAGAACCACCACTACCACTAACCACCACAATCAACCATTACAACAATTAACAAACACCACTACTACTACCATCCACCATAACTATCAACAACAACCCCCACCACCACAACCAACCATCACAACTATGAACAACAACAACCAACACTATCAACAACTACTACCACCACTACCAACCACTACAACTATCAACAACCCCCACCACCACCAAAATTATCAAGAACCTCAACAGGCCGGTCGGCCGAGTGGACAGCACGCTGGACTTGTGATCCTGTGGTCCTGGGTTCGATCCCAGGCGCCGGCGAGAAACTGTGGGCAGAGTTTCTTTCACCCTATGCCCCCTGTTACCTAGCAGTAAAATAGGTACCTGGGTGTTAGCTGTAACGGGCTGCTTCCTGGGGGTGGAGGCCTGGTCGAGGACCGGGCCGCGGGGACACTAAAACCCCGAAATCATCTCAAGATAACCTCTCAAGATAACCCCCCACCACCACAATGAACCATAACAACTATTAACAACAATCACCACCACCACCAACACTATCAACAACTACTACCACCACTACCAACCAATACGACTATCAACCACCACCACCAACCACCATAACTGTCAACAACCACCACCACCAACCACCAAAACTATCAACCACCACCACCACCACAACTATCAACAACCACAGCCACCACCAACCACAACAACTATCAAAAACCACCACCACCACTAACCACCACAACTATCAACAACCACCACCACCATTAACTACCACAACTATCAACAACCACCTCCACCACAACTGTCAACAACCACCACCACAAACCACTCCAAATATCAACAACACCACCCTCCAACCACCACACCTATCAACAACCACAGCCACCAACAACCATCACAAAAACTATTAACAACCACCATCAAAATCTCCACCAACCACAACAACTATCAACAACCACAACATCCACCAACCACCACAACTATCAACAACCATAACTACTACCGCCAACAACCACAACTATGAACAACCACAACCACCACAAACTACTACAACTATTAACCCTCACTACCTCCACCACTAACCACCCCATATATCAACAACCAAGACGACCCCTAACCAACATCAAATATCAACAACCACCACCACCACCAACAAACACAACTATCAACAACCTCCCTCCACCACCACAACTATCAACAACCACCACCACCAACCAATACTACAGTCAAAAACCACCACCACCACACCAATCAATACAACTATCAACAAACACCACCACCACACCAACCACTACAACTATCAACAAACACCACCCCACCAACCACCACAACTGTCAACAACCACCACGACAATCAACCACCACAACTATAAAAAAGCACCACCACCAACTGCCACAAATATCAACAAGCACCAATGCCACCAACCACCACAACTATCAACAACCACAACAACCCCCAACCACCATCGCTACCAGCTATAAACAGCCAAAACCACCAACCATCACAACTATCAACAACCACCACCACCAACCACCAGAACTATCAACAACCACCACCACCACCAACCACTACAACTATCCACAGTATCAAGTGAATACTGTACAGGACATGCTAGTACGTTTAATACACCTGTTTATTAATGGTTCAAATACGTCATGAGGAAGAGATCTTTGGTTATATATGACTTGTGGTTTATGCATGTGTCTTGTACATATGAGGCTCGTGTTTTCCTAAACAGTGACTGATTTGATGAAAATGATTGGTGATCTCTTGCCATGATGAGAGCTGATGGATGTTGGATAAAAGTCTCACGACTTCCAACATTTTTGTAAAGTCTGTTATGGACAAGGGGTTGCCATACTAGATATTCTAGTATGTTTCATGCACCAGGCTCTCTAAAGTTTGAATAATTCTTGAAGAAGAGTTCTTTGGTTACATATATACTGTTATACATTTGAGGCTTGCATTTTCCTCAATAGTGACTTATTTGATAAAAACAATCATGGATCTCTTGCTAAGGTGTGTGCTTGTGGATGTTGGGTTAAATTTTAACGACTTCCAACAGTTTTGTAAAATCTATCATGGTCAAGTGGTTACCGTACTGGATATGCTAGTGGGTTTGATGAAGCAGGCTATCTAAGGTTTGATTCCATCACCAGGAAGATTTCTTTGGTTATATGTAACTTGTGGTTTATGCAAGAGTGTTGTACATTTGTGGCTTGCATTTTCCTCAGTAGTGACTGATTTGATGAAAATGATCGATGTCTCTTGCTATTGGGAGTGCTGTCGGATGTTGGGTAAAAGTCTCACGAATTCCAACATTTTTATACAGTCTGTACAGACGGGAGCCACACGGGAAAACAACATTTTCTTCTCCTATAGCAAGTCTATGATCATCACAGATGTAGGTTCGAAACCTCATCACGGTCCCTGTGAATTTATTCATTTGACATATTACACTGTTGTGATTTCTGTGAGCATTGAAGGGCGAAGAGGTAGAACATTTGGTTGACAGAGCCCGGGTGCACGAGAGAGTTAAGTAAAACCCATGTTTGTGCTTCGGGGCAGCTGCGGGAGCCTCGTGAAGGCAGTAGCACTTCAGTTTGCAATTCAATTAACCATGTCATGGTGTCAGAAATTTCCAACACCCAAATACTAAACCCTAGTACGATAATATAAATTTATTGTACTAGGAAATGTAATTTATTAACAATACTAACCTGTAGCATAGTACAGTCAAATTCTCACTAATATTGATACTGGTATTGCATCAGACACCCGGCTCATATGAGAATAAACTATGTATATGTATAAATAGAATTAAACCCAGTCTAACCTTGTTGAATTTGTTAAGGAATATAGATTGGCAATTGATTTATTTCAATTTAATAAATTAAATCGCTGTTTGTCAGTAGAGTTTTGCACGACGGTCTGCAGATCTAGTGTAAACAAAAGTCATGAACCGAATATCACCTACGTATATATGTAATTTATCTAACGTCACTTAGGTTCAATGATATACACAGTGGAAAACCATCTGTTGTTACCTGGAGTATGTTGTTATGACGTAAAATAACATTGGTAATGCTGCCATCAAATAGGAAATCGGAATAAAATATTGTGAATTATATACCAAGTTTACACCATTCGACGCTAGGTAGCACGCGGATCACTTGCAAGGAGACTGGGCTGAGGGTGAGACCATCTTTGATTTGTGTCCTTGAGCTGGCTATCATCATCGTCTGTTATATGGATCATCCGAGCATTATCAAACCCCAGTCTTTGCTGCCAGCTTCATCTTCGTTGTGGACACCACGTTCGGTGGGCTAAGTATCCCATAAGTTCCTTGTTGTTGCTATAATATTGAAATGTTTTGTGGGTGCCCAACCCTTATGCTGAATGAACATCAAAAAACACCAGTAAGTGTGTTTTCCATATGCATTCAACTCCATTTTCAGCGTGTATTTGTTTAAATACACACAATTACATAGAAATTATATGATATAAATTTTGCAGCATGGAGTTATCTGGATACGAGAGAAGCGTTCCCCGTTCTGGTGAATCGTGTGTCTGCCGAGACAACGTGTACCAACAGGACTAGACAGGTTACAGGGAGCTGTCTGACGTATTCTACGTTCACAATTAGACAGCTCAGATTTAATTTCAATAATAACACAATAGTTAGTTTACTAACCCCATGATTGAAATTTATCGCTGATTTTATTGTGATTTTATTAAATTTGTTATTAAAATTTTCATGTTTATGTTATAGAAACAATTCTCAGCATTATTGATTCTACCCCAAAAGATGTGTAAGGGAACCACTCCACACAATATTTAAACGTTTTACAGTCTACTTCTCTAAATTTGTTTTGAAACAACTATTTATTTATTATTATATTACATTAAATGCTGGAAAATTTACCCCCCAAATTTTTGTTGGTCCTTTGAACCTAGGAAACAATAAGGATCAATTAAAAGAACTAGTGAATAAATAAACTAACAAATTACTAACACTGATAAGATTATATCTCTTTGATTGAGAGTATTACTAGGAGTTAGGCTATTCACAATTATATTAATATTTATGGCTGTCAGTAGCCCACCACATATCATAGTCTAACTGAATTAATAATCACAATTCAATTAAACATCTCCATCCCTGCTAGGCTAAGACCTGATGTATAAAGTGGCAATAGTGGGCCATAGTCAACTGCCCCACAACGCTGAGTCACATACCTAACACTGAAGAGAAAATATTTAGGTCTCCTGGACCAGCAGCTCGTAATTTTTATAATGACCCTGTGTTAACACCTGCACTAGACTAGACGCACCATTTAACAATTATTTATCTTGTTGGCAATGATATACATCCAACTCGACACCCAGCCGAAATAATTAATAATCTTAGATATATCATTAACTCCTTTAAGGAAAATAATTGCACAATTGTATTTACTTAAGTGGAACCTCGCCAACCACTAATTAGTAATCGTTGGGGAGTAAGTCCAGAACTTTACAAACGTGTAGCCATCTACAGTGGTACCTCGGGTTACGAACGTCCCTATTTACAAACTTTTCGGGTTACAAGCCCGATTTATTCGGAAAATGTGAATAGGGATATGAACATTGCATCGGGATACAAGTTTGTTGATACGTGCACGGCCGACCTAGCACGTGGTGGCACGGCGATCGCGCCTCAGCTTAACAGTACCTCGCACCCAATGACTAGCCCACCTGAATTCTTCACAAGATCTTACAGTTTTTGTCAGATTTTTGGCAATTTGAGCATAAAAATTGTTATTATATATCTCGCCATGGGTCCCAAGAAAGCCAGTAGTAAGGTTCAAGGCAAGAAATCGCATGTGAGAATGACAATTGAGGTAAAACAAGAGATCATTCATAAGCATGAAAATAGAACCCGTGTTGTTGAACTATCTAGGCAGTACAACAAATCCATGTCAACGATATGCACTGTACTTGCAAAGAAAAAGGACATTATGAGTGCTAAAGTGAAAAAGGTGTATCAACAATCACGAAATAAAGACCACAAATACTTGAGGATGTGGAAAAGTTGTTATTAATTTGGATACACAACAAGTAGTTAGCGGGTGATAGGGTTTCAGAGGCCATCATTTGTGAGAAAGCCATGGTATTACACGAAGACCTTGTAAAGAAAACCCCTGGAACGAGTGCAGATACGAAAGACTTTAAGGCAAGCAGGGGGGATGGTTTGACAAATTTAGGAAAAGAAATGGTATTCATAGTGTTGTGAGGCATGGGGTGGCTGCCAATCTCGGACAAACCAGGGCTGAAAGATTTATTTAAGAATTTAAAGAGTTTGTAGATGCTGAGGGATACCTACAGCAACAAGTGTTTAATTGTGATGAGACAGGACTCTTCTGGAAAAGATTGCCTAAGAAGACATACCATGCATCCTTGGTAATCCAAGGAGGAGAAATCATTGCCTGGACACAAGCCTATGATAGATAGGTTTACGCTTGTGCTGTGTGGAAATGCGAGTGGCGATTTGAAAATTAAACCCTTGCTTGTGTATCATTCTGAAAATTCAAGGGTTTCAAAAAGTATGGTGTGCTGAAAAACCAAATGTGCGTGATGTGGAGGGCTAATAATAAGGCATGGGCGATTTGGATTTTTTTACGCAGTGGGTAAATGATGTGGTGTGCCCTGCCATTCAAAACTATCAGCAGGAGAAAAGTTTGCCAATCAAGGCACTGCTTCTCCTCGACAATGCTCTTTCTCATCCTCCAGGCTTGGAAGATGCATTGTTGAACATATATAATTTTCTCACAATAAAGTTCCTTCCTCCTAATAACACTCCTCTAATTTAGCATATGGACCAGAAAATCATAGCGAATATATATAGGAAAGGGCACTTTTCCGGAAATGTTTTGAAGTGATTGAAGCCACAAACCTCACCCTCAAAGAGTTCTGGAAACACCATTTTAACATTTGTAGTGCTTTAAAACTCGTTGACATAGCCTGGCAAGAAGTGACTCAAAGAACCCTGATTTCTGGCAGGAGAAAATTGTGGCCTGAATACGTGACAGAACTAGACTTTGAGGGATTTGAGCCTGTAAATGAAGTGCCTATTGTTGAAATTGTTACTGGGCCGGAAAATGGGCTTGGAATTGGAAGGTGGTGATGTGGAGGAGTTGGTGGAAGAACACAACGAGGAACTGACCAAATAAGAACTCCAAACCCTTAAAAAGGAGCAGCAACAAGAGGCTGCTGGGGATATTTCTTCAGAGGAGGATGAGGCAAAAGAGAAAGTCCCTTCTTCAACAATTAGGAAGTGTTGTCAGATGTGGGAAGAAATGTAAACTTTTATTGAAACGACTCGCCCAGAGAAAGCTGTAATAGGCCGTTGCATTAATCTTTTCAATGACAATGTGATGCCTCACTACAAACAAATGTTGCGAAGAAGGGAAAAACAATCTTCAATGGATTATTTCATTGTGAGAAAATCAAGCAGTGAGCCACAACCAGGACCTAGTAGAATGCAGGCAAAACGTGCCATAGAGTGCACTCTAGAAAAATCTTCACTGCCTTCACTTCACTCGTTTTTTTTTGTGGGTGCCCAACCGTTATGCTGAATGAACATAAAAAACACCAATAAGTTTGTGTTCCATATCCAGTCAACTCCATTTCCAACGCGTATTTGTGTAAATACACACAATTAAATAAAAATTAAATTATATTAATTTTGCAGCGTGGAGTTATCTACGAGAGAAGCGTTCCCCGTTCTGGTGAATCACGTGTCTGCCGAGACAACACGTACCGACAGGAGTAGACAGGTTAAAGAGAGCTGTCTGACGTATTCTGCGTTCACAATTAGACAGCTAAGATTTAATTACAATAATAAGACAGTAGTTAGTTTACTTACCCAATGATTGGAATTTATCACTGATTTTATTTGGGAAAAAATATTAATATTTATGTTATAGGTAGTGTCAGCATTATTGATTTCTCCCTCCAAAAGATGTGTAAGGGAACCACTCAACGCAATATTTAGAAGTTTTACGGTCTAATTCTCTAAGTTTATTTTGAAACAACTATTTATTTATTATTATAATTGATTATATGCTGGAGAATTTTCACCCACACAAGTTGCAGCCGACTAAGGCGCGTCTGGGATCATCTCGGACGTAGGTTCAAACCCTCATAAGGGCCTTTGAGGATTTATTGATATATAAACATAAATGTACAAATCTATCTATCTATATATATATATATATATATATATATATATATATATATATATATATATATATATATATATATATATATATATATATATTATATATGTATATATAAATATATATGTCGTACCTAGTAGCCAGAACACACTTCTCAGCCTACTATGCAAGGCCCGATTTGCCTAATAAGCCAAGTTTTCATGAATTATTATATTTCTCTAATTTTTTTCTTATGAAATGATAAAGCTACCCATTTCATTATGTATGAGGTCAATTTTTTTTTATTGGAGTTAAAACTAACGTAGATATATGACCGAACCTAACCAACCCTACCTAACCTAACCTAACCTATCTTTATAGGTTAGGTTAGGTTAGGTTAGGTTAGGTTAGGTAGGTTAGGTAGTCGAAAAACAATTAATTCAAGAAAACTTGGCTTATTAGGCAAATCAGTCCTTTATATATATATATATATATATATATATATATATATATATATATATATATATATATATATATATATATATATATATATATATATATATATATATATATATATATATATATATCTTATTAAATATGACCGAAAAAGTAAGATTAATAATTCTAACACGAATTTTCTCAATCTTTCGTACATTACGCTTCACTGTTGGAGGTAAATCAAAAATCACTTCTCCAAAATTCATTTTTATTTCTAGTCTGACGCGACACGGGCGCGTTTCGTAAAACTTATTACATTTTCAAAGACTTCACAAATACACAACTGATTAGAACTTACGTCTCTCTGATATTATATCTACATTTGAGTGAGGTGGGAAGGGTGATGTGGCATTAACACAAGACAGAACAGGAGGGGATATTAATAGGGTATTAAAAGTATCAACACAAGACAGAACAGAAACAATGGGTATTGAATAGAAGTGTTTGCAGAAAGCCTATTGGTCCATATTTCTTGATGCTTCTATATTGGAGCGGAGTCTTGAGGTGGGTAGAATATAGTTGTGCAATAATTGGCTGTTGATTGCTGGTGTTGATTTCTTGATGTGTAGTGCCTCGCAAACGTCAAGCCGCCTGCTATCGCTGTATCTATCGATGATTTCTGTGTTGTTTACTAGGATTTCTCTGGCGATGGTTTGGTTATGGGAAGAAATTATATGTTCCTTAATGGAGCCCTGTTGCTTATGCATCGTTAAACGCCTAGAAAGAGATGTTGTTGTCTTGCCTATATACTGGGTTTTTTGGAGCTTACAGTCCCCAAGTGGGCATTTGAAGGCATAGACGACGTTAGTCTCTTTTAAAGCGTTCTGTTTTGTGTCTGGAGAGTTTCTCATGAGTAGGCTGGCCGTTTTTCTGGTTTTATAGTAAATCGTCAGTTGTATCCTCTGATTTTTGTCTGTAGGGATAACGTTTCTATTAACAATATCTTTCAGGACCCTTTCCTCCGTTTTATGAGCTGTGGAAAAGAAGTTCCTGTAAAATTGTCTAATAGGGGGTATAGGTGTTGTGTTAGTTGTACATATATATATATATATATATATATATATATATATATATATATATATATATATATATATATATATATATATATATATATATATAAAATATATATGTACATATCGCATCCTAGGGGTCCAAAACCCGGATTTCCCAGCACTTCGCCCTGATGGCATCACCATATACTCATGGAAGGAGGGTAGACAGTTGGTGTGGGACTACACATGTGTATCCACCCTGGCTGACACCTATGTACACTTCGGAGCTGATCAAGCAGGTGGGGCGGCCAACCACAGGGAAACAGCAAAATCACTCAAGTACAGGCGACTGGAAGGGCAATACCTCTTTGTTCCCATAGCGTCTGAGACGCATGGCCCCTGGGGCAAGAGTGCCTTGGGATTTCTCAAGGAATTGGGGTCCAAGCTCATTGACGTCACCAGAGACCCAAGGGCTTCCAGTTTTTTATTTCAGCGTCTCAGTGTGGCGATCCAGAGGGGAAATGCTTGCTGCGTCCTCGGTTCCTGTCCAGAAGCGGAGGAGCTTCAAGAGATCCATAACCTTTAGGCATTTGTCTTGTATGTTTTGTAACCTTTAAATACACAATAAAGGAAAAAAAAAAAAAAAAAAAAAAAAAAAAAGGGAAGGGGGTGGTAGGAGAAAAGCACACAGAAACTGTATTGGAGGGGACCCACATTCCCTCCAATGCGTTATGTGTGGTTTCCTCCGAGGCTATGGGTCCCCCTTCTTCCAGCCAGAGGTATATATATATATATATATATATATATATATATATATATATACATATATATACATATATATATACATATATATATATATATATATATATATACATATATATATATGTCGTACCTAGTAGCCAGAACGTACTTCTCGGCCTACTATGCAAGGCCCGATTTGCCTAATAAGCCAAGTTTTCATGAATTATTATATTTCTCTAATTTTTTTCTTATGAAATGATAAAGCTACCCATTTCATTATGTATGAGGTCAATTTTTTTTATTGGAGTTAAAATTAACGTAGATATATGACCGAACCTAACCAACCCTACCTAACCTAACCTAACCTATCTCTATAGGTTAGGTTAGGTTAGATAGCCAAAAAAGTTAGGTTAGGTTAGGTAGGTTAGGTAGTCGAAAAACAATTAATTCATGAAAACCTGGCTTATTAGGCAAATCGGGCCTTGCATAGTAGGCCCAGAAGTGCGTTCTGGCTACTAGGTACGACATATATATACATATATATATATATACATATATATATATATATACATATATATATATATATATATATATATACATATATATATATATATATATATATATATACATTGTGACGGTAACGCGTTGGTGTTCGGCTGTTTAAGGCTAGGGGTATGGCCTCGTCACATAGTTATAAAAAAAAATAGAAAAAACTGGAACTTCGTCTGTGGTAAGGTAAGGAGAAGACACACAAAACACAAGTAAACTTTAACAATGAAATTTTAATTACGTTAAATAAATCAAAACATGAATAAAAGGGACAAACAAATTCGTATAATAAAATCAATCAATCAAAATAATAAGAATAATTAAATGACACAATGAAAAGTTACATTAAGACAAAATAACAAGAAGTGCAATGCAAAAATAAAGGTAGGTGCTGGAATATTGGCTTTAAGCTACCACCTCTCTCAGTATATGCTAACGTCTAGCCGGGAGAAGTGTTAACTGTGGAAGCACTGAATATTCTGAGGTCTGAGGTCGTGGCGACCCCAGACATCAAGTAGTATGGGGGGGGCGAGTGCAGTTGCAGCCAGACCGGCGACCAATCAGCGGGGCCGGTAGTAAGACAGTTTGGCGGTTTGAGTCTGAGCAGGTGTCTCTGGCTGCATACGTTTTGCTCTCTGGCAAACCTTGCTGGTGTTGTTGTCGTTGTTGGACATTTCTTCCATAGTAGTTATATATATTTGTGGCGACGTATTTGTGGAGGGAAGAGCAGGCTCAATCTCTTGAAGGAGATTATCGTCACAACTCTCCTTCGAAGCCTGCGGTTCTGGAAGAAGTACGTCGTTATGTGGTGGAGTATTAGATGGAGTTGCTTCTACTTCATAAACTCTAGAGAGATCATGGGCTAAGATGTTGTCAGACTCTTGGTATAGCGTGTCTCCAGGTTGAATTTCTGCAGTTAGCAAGCCCATAGTAGAAGACGTTGAGATGAGAAGTGGGCATGCTGCAGGAGGTGTAGGGTGGTGTGGTCCGTGTTGATGGTGGACCGAGCACTTTTCAGGTGTGGAGTGAAGTGCTGAAGCTTCAGGATGAGGAAGAGTAGCTCCTTGCCAATTGTTCCGTAGTTCCTTGTAGCAGTAGTCGCTGACAGGTGTATTCTTCTCGCCTCGTTGCTGCATCACGACACCACCAACGTCGGTACCCCTGGCGTCGACATGGAGGATGAAGGGCTTATCTGACGAGGTGAGAGTGGAATTAGAATATGGCAAAGGAGCACGATTATTATCCTGAAAGCATTTGGGAAGATCATTAAGGATTTCGGAATTAGAAAGCGCTGACTCCTTGTCAGTGCTTTCGGGAGGAGAAGCTGGGAAGGTCTCACTGTGGATGTAGGGTTCTGTGAAGGTGGAATAGTTAATTAGGACAGTGGGAGGAGTACCATTATATTGCTTCAGGAGGTTGACGTGGCACAGCTGGGTCTTCCGCCGCCTATCTGGAGTCTCTATTACGTAGTTGTTATTATTCCTGCACTCTTTGACGCGGTAGGGTCCTGAAAACCTGTTTTGTAAAGGTGAACCTGGGATAGGGAAATATGCAAGGATGAAGTCTCCCGGCTTAAATTTTCGTACTTTGCTGGTCTGGTTGTAATGAGTTTTCATCTTCTCCTGGGCTTTCAATAGATTATCATGGGCAAAACGGTGGACTCTCTCTAGAATGTGTTGAAGGTTTTGAAGAAACTGGGGCACATTCTGATGCTCACTGAAGGTGGCATCTCGGAGAGAGTCTTTGAAAGCCTTAAGGGGAGTACGGCACTTACGGCCGTAGAGCATCTCATAAGGAGATACTCCTAGGGACTCATTGGGGAGACTTCTGAAAATACACATTATAAGGTCAATCTGCTTATCCCAATCCTTCGAGGTTTCACTACAAAACTTTTTCAAGAGTGCTTTGATAGTCTGATGACTACGTTCAAGAGAACCCTGTGAAGCAGGATGATAGGGGCTGGACAATACCTGTTTGATGTTGAACTCCTCCAGTGTCCTTTTGAAGAGATCACTGGTGAAGTTGGTACCACAGTCACTTTGAATCTCCCTGGGAAATCCGTATTGAGTGAAGATCTTCAATAGATGTTTTATAACCGTAGCAGCCGTGATGTTCTTCACTGGAACTGCTATGGGAAATCTGGTGGTAGGACACAGGATGGTTAGGATGTAGGCGTTGCCTGAACTGGTCCGAGGTAAAGGACCAACACAGTCTATTATGAGTCTGTGGAAAGGTTCCGCAGGCACCTGTATGGGAATCAGTGGCGCTCTGGGAATGGAGATGTTCGGTTTGCCTGCCATCTGACATGTATGACACTGTTTTACGTACTGTTTGACGTTATTTACCATACTTGGCCAGTAGTAGTCTTGACGAATCCCATGGTAAGTCTTGTTGAAGCCGTAGTGGGAGAATGCTCCGTGGGCCAGGTGTAGAATAGTGGGCCGCAGGCTGGTGGGAATCACAAGTTGTTCGATGTTGGCCCAATCGTCCTCCTCCTTCAGTTTACTGGGTCTATATCTGCGGTAGAGCAAGTCGTTCTCTAGGAAGAACCCAGGAATACTGTCGGGTTGAGTCTCAGCCTGGAAAAACAATGGTGTTAAAGTAAGATCTTCCCTCTGCAACTTACGGAACTCCAACTTGGTCAGATGCGGGGGGAGTTTCTGAGGGTCTTGAGGGACAGCGGTAGCAGTAGAGTCAGCTGGCTGTGGACGTGCGGCTTGTGCACGGGTGGTCACGAGAACCGGAGGAGAAACTTCACCACTCTCTTGAACCTCTGCTGGAACATACTCTAGAATAGGATTTATTGGCACAGAGTTACACACCTGGGGTTTGTCCATGACGATGAGGTTGGTCGGTTGCAGGTCTTCTGCCAAGTCGTTGCCTAGGAGAAGTTGCACTCCAGGCATGGGAAAAGGTTTTTCCCTGACGGCGACTTGGACTTCCCCGTTCACGTAGGGACAATCCAGGTGGACTCTGGCGAGAGGGTATGGAGTGGTAGCAGTGAGGTCAGTGATGAAGATAGTTTCTCCGGTGTAGGTGATGTTGGGCACAGCCGACTTCAAGATGATCGATTGAAGAGCCGCTGTGTCCCTCAAGATCTTCAATTTGAAACGTCCCTCCGGATTTGAATCGTTGGCAGAGACAGTTCCAGTATACAGGTGGTTACTGAAAAGAGAAAGATCATTAACCTCAACACCAACATTCATCACAGGCTTACCGGACTTAGGAGGAGTTAGTTTGGGTTTTTGTTGGTCAGTGATTCCCTTGTATTGAGACTTACCACACTTGTCTATGGTATGTCCATAGAGTCTACAATACTTGCAGTACAGTTGTGAACCAGCTTGATCGGGGCTCACCTTCTCATAACTGTACCACGACTTCTTACTGGAGGATGGTTCGGGTGTCAGCCGGTGGATGAGGCTGTAAGTGTCAGCCGACTTAGCACACTTCAGGTAGTCGGTTTCTTCTTTATCTGCTAAGTAGAGGCGGACAGGAGGCGGCACACGTCTCAAGAATTCTTCAACAAGCATCAGGTTGACGAGTTCTGTAAAAGTAGAGACATGTGCTGCTTCCAGCCATTTCATGAAATACCTCCGTTTCGTGTTAGCAAACTCGAGGAAGGTAGTGGTACTTGCCTTCAGGTGGTCACGGAATTTCCTTCTATAACTTTCGGTGGAAAGTAGGTAGGCGTCCAACACTGCTTGTTTCAGAGTGTGGTAGTCATTCTCAGACGCCAAAGTACTGAGGGTGACTGCAGCTCTACCTGTAAGATGGACTCTGAGAAGTGTGGCCCATTGGTCGACAGGCCAACTGAGTTGATTAGCAAGAGTTTCAAAGGTGGTGAAAAACACATCAACTTCTGCTTCTACAAAGGATGGCATTAACTTACTTGCATGCGATATATTAAAACTGACGGGAAGATTGGCAGTAGCTTGTTGGCGTTGAGTGAAGTGTGAAGTTTCCAAGGCGATTTCACGTTGACGACACTCTAGAGCCAGAGTTGCTTGTTGCTTGTCATGTTCGCGTTGCATCTCCAACTCGCGTTGTTTGGTTTCAAGCCGTACGCGTTCCCGCTCCTGGAGTAAGGCAATCTCACGTTCTTGTTCTTCTCTCCTCAAAGCAGCCTCACGTTCGTGTTCTTCCCTTCTTATGGCAGCTGCTTCTCTTTGCTGCTCACGTTCAATCTTGGCCAGCTCTAGTTTAAGTTTCATCGTTGCCAAGTCAGTTTTCTCTGCAATATAGTAAGTTTCATGAGTTTCAGAGTCTATCTTACCTTGCTCTAAATAGTAATCCAGCAACAGGTTGTGTAGGTCATTTTTGTTGGCTTGGTAGGGAACTTCTAGTTGATACTCATGTGCAAGAGTTTGTAATTCAGTCCTCTTGGCACGACTTAAAGTCCCTATTTCGCCTGCTGGATTTGTACGGAAAGCTTGGAGAAAAAACATGGTGAAATTTGCAAATAAAGGTACACGAATATTCAATAGTGAATGTCAGAAACAGGACAACGTGGCAACTGGTACCTATCCTCTGAGATCTTTAACAATTAAAGTTAAGTAAAAGATGTTAAATGATTAAATTAAATCAAGGGCGCAGGAAATCTTGTACCCGGTACTCATGTAAGAGGATAAGGGCAAGAAAATCCTACTAACAAATGAAACAGAGTTTCGAAAACAAATGAAACAGTAAATTGTCTCAAAAGTAAAATTGGTAGTCCAAGGATGTAGGCATACCTTGCCAAGTCTCTATAGGACATAAAGCAAGTTTTTCCTACTGAATTTAATATGATACTTACAGAATTAGCGAACTTTTGTGCTCTGAAAAAGTAAGCTAATTCCCTACCGTTGTATGTATCATCATCTCTGACTGACGTGTAGGGGTGCGAGGTGTCAACTGGTGACGAGAACTGCTGCTGAGGTCCCAATTCAGCAACTAAAGTTCGAGCTAGAGGAACTATGGCCCTCTTTGTCCTCCTACAGTCAGATTGCAGAAGATTGGGTACTCTTGACCCGGGGCAGACCACAGTACCAGGGTACCAATATGATGATCTGTCAAAATGAGAAATATTCAAGGGACATAGATGGTAAACACGAGTAATAACAAGGAGGGAGAGATGACCAATTAAGAGTATGACTGCGGCCTACAGTCACCACGTAATCCAAAGTTGTCTCCCCTTCACTATATGTTACTCTCGTAATGCACAATACACCGCACCTTATAAAAAATGAAATTGAATATAAAAAATAGTAAAGCTACGTTAACAAAGTTAAATACGCTTACCATAAATTACCACTTGGCACCAGTACCTGAGTGAAGCTCCTAGGACAGGCCCCCATATAACTTGTGACGGTAACGCGTTGGTGTTCGGCTGTTTAAGGCTAGGGGTATGGCGTTACATAGTTATAAAAAAAAATAGAAAAAACTGGAACTTCGTCTGTGGTAAGGTAAGGAGAAGACACACAAAACACAAGTAAAATTTAACAATGAAATTTTAATTACGTTAAATAAATCAAAACATGAATAAAAGGGACAAACAAATTCGTATAATAAAATCAATCAATCAAAATAATAAGAATAATTAAATGACACAATGAAAAGTTACGTTAAGACAAAATAACAAGAAGTGCAATGCAAAAATAAAGGTAGGTGCTGGAATATTGGCTTTAAGCTACCACCTCTCTCAGTATACGCTAACGTCTAGCCGGGAGAAGTGTTAACTGTGGAAGCACTGAATATTCTGAGGTCTGAGGTCGTGGCGACCCCAGACATCAAGTAGTATGGGGGGGGGCGAGTGCAGTTGCAGCCAGACCGGCGACCAATCAGCGGGGCCGGTAGTAAGACAGGTAGTTTGGCGGTTTGAGTCTGAGCAGGTGTCTCTGGCTGCATACGTTTTGCTCTCTGGCAAACCTTGCTGGTGTTGTTGTCGTTGTTGGACATTTCTTCCATAGTAGTTATATATATTTGTGGCGACGTATTTGTGGAGGGAAGAGCAGGCTCAATCTCTTGAAGGAGATTATTGTCACAACATATATATATATATATATATATACATATATATATATACATATATATATATATATATACATATGTATATAATATATATATATATATATATATATATATATATATATATATATATATATATATATATATATATATATATATATATATATATATATATATATGCGAACAAGCCTGAATGGTCCCCAAAACTATATCCAACTGAAAACTCACTACCGAGTAGTGACTCGAACCCATAGTGCCAGGAGCACTCTGCTGGCGTACAGGATCCCTTAACCGCTCGACCAACACGACTGGACAAAAGAGGATGGTAGCCGAGGCTATTTCTATCCCCCCGCCGGCACTCGGTTGGTAATCTTGGGCATGGTATTTTATCAAATCACCTCATTCTTTGGAGCACACGTGTGGAACATAATTGCGAACAAGCCTGAATGGTCCCCAGGACTATATGCAACTGAAAACTCACACCCCAGAAGTGACTCGAACCCATACTGCCAGGAGCACTCTGCTGGCGTACAGAATCCCTTAACCGCTCGACCAACACGACCAGACAAAAAGAGGATGGTAGCCGAGGCTATTTCCATCCCCCTGCCGGCACGCAATTGGTAATCTTGGGCATGGTATTTTATCAAATCACCTCATTCTTTGGGGCACACGTGAGGAACACAAATGCGAACAATGTATGTTGACCAGTCTAGCATATGCCGCTGATGATATTCTTTTGATGTGGGCCTCTGGGGACAGGTTCGGTGTGATATCAACCTCCAGCTCTTTCTCTCTATTTAACTTGTGCAGGATTTGAAATCCCAGATGGTACCTTGTGTTCAGCCTCCTGCTCCCTTCGCCTAATTTCATTACTTTACACTTTCCCGCGTTGAACTTTAGCAGCCATTTTCTAGAGCATTCCTCCAGTTTGTCCAGGTCATCCAGTAGCCTCTGTCTATCTTCGTCTGTCTTCATTCTTCCCATAATTTTTGGATCATTAGCAAACATTGAAAGGAATGAGTCTATACATTCCGGAAAATCGTTTACATATATTAGAAACAGGATAGGGTCCAAGTACTGAGGCCTATGGGACTCTGTTGGTGACATATTGTCACTCTGATGTCTCCCACCTCACCGTACTCGCTGTTTCCTGTTGGTTAAATATTCCATTATCCACTGGAGCACCTTCCTTTTAACTTCTGCCTGTTGCTCCAACTTTTTTAACAGTCTTTTCTGGGGTACTGTGTCAAAGGCTTTCTGGCAGGCCAGTTAAATGCAGTCTGCCCACTCTTTTCTTTCCTGTCTATTTTTTATTGCCTAGTCATTGAATTCTATTAAACCTGTGAGGCACGATTTATCATCTCTGAACCCATGTTGGTGGTGTGTTACAAAGCTATTGCCCTCCAGATACTCTACGAGCCTTTTCCTCGCGATCTTCTCCATCACCTTTCATGGTATGGCCTGTAGTTCAGTACCTCTTTCCTGTCACCCTTCTTGTATATTGGGACTACTTTAGCTGTCTTCCAACTTTCTGGTAGGTCTCCTGTTTTCAGTGACCTGTTATACACCATAGAGAGTGGTATACTTAGTGCTTCTAGTGTGTGTGTACTCACCTAATTCACCTAATTGTGCTCACCTAATTGTGCTTGCGGGGGTTGAGCTCTGGCTCTTTGGTCCCGCCTCTCAACCGTCAATCAACTGGTGTACAGATTCCTGAGCCTATTGGGCTCTATCATATCTACATTTGAAACTGTGTATGGAGTCAGCCTCCACCACATCACTTCCTAATGCATTCCATTTACTAACTACTCTGACACTGAAAAAGTTCTTTCTAACGTCTCTGTGGCTCATTTGGGTACTCAGCTTCCACCTGTGTCCCCTTGTTCGCGTCCCACCAGTGTTGAATAGTTCATCCTTGTTTACCCGGTCGATTCCCCTGAGGATTTTGTAGGTTGTGATCATGTCCCCCCTTACTCTTCTGTCTTCCAGTGTCGTGAGGTGCATTTCCCGCAGCCTTTCCTCATAACTCATGCCTCTTAGTTCTGGGACTAGTCTAGTAGCATACCTTTGGACTTTTTCCAGCTTCGTCTTGTGCTTGACAAGGTACGGGCTCCATGCTGGGGCCGCATACTCCAGGATTGGTCTTACATATGTGGTGTACAAGATTCTGAATGATTCCTTACACAGGTTCCTGAACGCCGTTCTGATGTTAGCCAGCCTCGCATATGCCGCAGACGTTATTCTCTTTATGTGGGCTTCAGGAGACAGGTTTGGTGTGATATCAACTCCTAGATCTTTCTCTCTGTCTGTTTCATTAAGTACTTCATCTCCTATTCTGTATCCTGTGCCTGGCCTCCTGTTTCCACTTCCTAGTTTCATTACTTTGCATTTACTCGGGTTGAACTTCAACAGCCATTTGTTGGACCATTCACTCAGTCTATCCAGGTCATCTTGTAGCCTCCTACTATCATCCTCTGTTTCAATCCTCCTCATAATTTTTGCATCGTCGGCAAACATTGAGAGGAACGAATCTATACCCTCTGGGAGATCATTTACATATACCAGAAACAGTATAGGTCCAAGGACTGACCCCTGCGGGACTCCACTTGTGACGTCTCGCCAATCTGAGACCTCACCCCTCACACAGACTCGTTGTCTCCTGTTGCTTAGGTATTCCTCTATCCACCGGAGTACCTTCCCTCTCACTCCAGCCTGCATCTCCAACTTTCGCACTAGCCTCTTGTGTGGCACTGTATCAAAGGCTTTCTGACAATCCAAAAATATGCAGTCTGCCCACCCTTCTCTTTCTTGCCTTATTTTTGTTGCCTGGTCGTAGAATTCAAGTAACCCTGTGAGGCAGGACCTGCCATCCCTGAACCCATGTTGATGCTGTGTTACAAATGTGTGTGCTGTACAAATGTGTTGATGCTGTGCTGTGTGTGTGTGTGAGCGTGTGCGTGTGAGCGAGCGCATGTGAGCACGTACTCACCAAGTTGTACTCACCTAGGTGTGCTTGCGGTGGTTGAACTCTGGGTTTTTGGTCCCGCCTCTCAACTGACAATGAACTGATGTACAGGATCCTGAGCCTACTGGGCTCTATCATGTCTACACTTGAAACTGTGTTTGGAGTCAGCCTCCACCACATTACTTCCTAATGCATTCCATTTGTCAACCACTCTGACACTAACAAAATTCTGTCTAATATCTCTGTGGCTCATTTGGGCATTCAATTAACACCTGTGTCCACTAGTGCGTGTGGCCCTTTGTGTTAAATAGCCTTCCTTTATTTACCCTTTCAATTCCTTTGAGAATCTTGTATGTGGTGATTATGTCCCCTCTAACTCTTCCGTCTTCCAGCGACTTGAGGTTTAATTCCCATAGTCTCTCCTCATACCTCATACGCCCATAGTCATACCTCTCAGTTCGGGTACTACTCTGGTGGTAAACTTTTGAACCTTTCCCAGTTTAGTCCTATGCTTGACTAGATATGGACTCAATGATGGATCTGCATACTCCAGGATTGGTCTGACATATGTGGTATACAAAGTTCGAATTATTCCTTACACAAATTTCTAAAGCCGTTCTTAAGTTGGCCTACCTGGAATATGCCGCTGATGTTATCCTCTTGATATGCACTTCAGGGGACAGGTCTTGTGTGATATCAACTCCCAAGTCTTTCTCCGAGTCTTAAAGAATTTCATCTCTCAAATGAAACCTTGTATCTGGCCTCCTGCTCCTTACACCAATCTTCATTATATTACATTTGCTTGGGTTAAACTCGAACAACAATTTGTTCGACCATTCCTTAAGTATGTCAAGGTCTTCTTGAAGCCTCAAGCAGTCCTCCTCTGTCTTAATCCTCCTCACTATTTTGGCAATTTCAGCAAACATTGAGAGGAATGAGTCTATACCCTCTGGGAGATCATTTACGTATATCAGAAACAGGATAGGACCGAGTACAGAGCCCTGTGGGACTCCACTGGTGACTTCACGCCATTCTGAGGTCTCACCCCTCACTGTAACTCTCGGCTTCCTATTGCTTAGGTACTCCCTTATCCACTGGAACCTCTTAATAGTTACTCCTGCCCGTCTCTCCAGCTTATGTACTAGCCTCTTCTGGGGTACTGTGTCAAAGACTTTCTAATAATCAAAGAAAATGCAGTCCGCCCAGCCTTCTTTTTCTTGCTTAATCTTCGTCACCTGGTCGTAGAATTCTAATAAGCCAGTGAGGCAAGATTTACCATCCTTGAACCCCATGTTGGCGATTTGTCACAGAGTAGCTTCTCTCCAAATGTATTTCAAGGTTTTTTTCTCACGTTCTTCTCCATCACCTTGCGTCATTCTCTCTTACCTGTCCTCACCCGTTCAAAGTTTCATCAAATGTTCTTTCACTGTTGTTTTCCTCCTGATGTGATTTTGGAGTATCTTTGGTTCCGTCTTGGCTATGTTTGCTATATCGATGCCACAATTTTTCTCTGCTTCTCTAGTCATTCTAACATACTCATTCCTGGTTCTCTGATCTCTCTCTCTGCATTCAGGTGTTCTGTTATTTCGGAAGTTTCTTCACCTCATCATCAAATCAAATCATCATCTCAAGAAGATAACCTCCTTTAGTTCGGTTCCTTTGCTTCCATACATGCCCTATTATACCATAGATTCTTCTTTTGCTTCTCAGAGTTTTCCTTTTCGGCCGTGATAATCCTGTTTACTGCCTCCTGACACTTTTGGGTGACATAGTCCATCATGTCCTTTACAGACTTAGCTCTGAATTCTGTGTCCCATGGTATATCCCTTAGGAAACATCTCATCTCATAATTCTCCTTTCGGTACGCCAGCCTTTTGTTTTCTAGTTCTTTTTGGGGGGAAATAAGTCCTAGCTCTACCAAGTACTCAAAGATCAATACACTGTGATCACTCATTCTCAAGGGCGCTTCAAACTTAACTTTCCCTTATATCCCACTCATTTAGGGTAAATATCAGATCAAGCATCATCTTCCCCAATCATTCTTGTCGGTTCCTTGACGTGTTGGCTTCGAAAGTTTCTTGTTGCCACGTCCAGCAGCATAGCTCACCGTGTGTCTTTTCCTTCATGTGGGTCTCTGTTCTCCCAATCTCTTCCTGTGGTTGAAATTTCCCATGATTGGTAGTCTGCATCCGGTCCTGCCAGTGACAGAAGCTGCTCTCACTATTATGGTAAAGGTGGCCATGTTGTTTCTGTCATAATCCTGTCTGGGTCTTCTGTCATTTGGTGGTGGGTTATATATGACTACGACTATAATGTTTTGTCCTCCAATTGCTATGGTACCTTTTATGTAGTCATTGAAACCTTCACAGCCCTGAATAACCATCTCCTCAAATTCCCAGCCTTTTCTTACCAGCAGAGCTACATCACCACCACCTCTTCTTTCTCTCTCTTTCCTCACAACACAGTAGTCGTGTGGAAATGCTGCATTTGTTATGGTTTTCGTTAGCTTTATTTTTGTGAGTACTATTAAGGCTGGGTTTTCTTCTGTTCCTTCTCATGTCCCCTTCTTTGTAAGGGTTCTGCTGATGGAGGAAGCTGTTCCATAGGTGTGAGGATTTGTGAGGTGGATAATAGGGTCTCAGAGGATACTGAGGTGAGAGGTGGGGGGGGGGGGGCTAAGTGAAGGGGGGACAAAGAAGGCATGGGAAGAATGGGGAGGGGGGACAGGGAGGGAATGTGGGGAGGTGGGACACAATGGGTGTGGGGGAGGGGAAGCAGGATGGGTATGGGATGATGGGGGAGGGAGAGTTGACAGAATTGGAGCAGGAGCAGGGAGTGTTTGGGGTAGGAATGTTTCTATGCAGAGGAGGGTGGTGGAGTTGCCCTCCCTTCTGGTGTTACTGGGTTGCTGGTTGTGGGTCCTCCCCCCCCCCCCTCACCTCTGGGGATGTTGTGGTGGAGGCTGTGATTTCCTGGTTTTCTCCTCCCACCCTTCGATTCTTCCTTGCTGCTGCTGCCATGGCTCTCTCCACCCTCATCATGTCCTACTGGAGTGTTATGGCCACTTAGGACCAGTAACCGGGTTCTTGGTAATATTACCTCTTTTAGTGTATCCTACCCCAAGTCAGTAGTAGGCTTTCAAGAACTGACTGTATAGTGCAATAAAGATATAAAGGGGGGATAAACACTACACACTTTCCTTCACCAACATATTCACCTCCACCATTAAATAAATATTAAAATATACTATTGCTACACTTACATATAATAGCATCACTTTCACTCAGGATACAAATGCGTTTGCAGTATTCACCAATTCCAGTGATTACGACGTCCCAGTACCTTATCCACTCATACTGGACAACACTGGTGAGTTCACCTTTCTATACGGGCCAGTCCACCCACACATTATCACGATGTGCCAACACCCCACCTTTTGCTCTCCAGCAACATGCTGACATGGGTACCAAATGAACTCACACACGGGTAGCAAACCCCTCAGCAGAAGCCTTTAGCAGCTTGCTAGCAGCACTTCACACTATGCATATCACTGTAACCCTTAATAGCCAATCCCGGGGTACGCCGATCGTCACCGTGTGTTAGCTGCTGCGTATACTAGCAGCTAACACACTGCCTTTATCGACGGCGGCTTACTTAGTCTTCTTTCAAGACCAATCTAAGGATTCGTGAGCTGTCTAAGGTAAACTGTCTTCCTCACCACAATTGCCTCCACACTTCACTTCTGTGGCCATAAAAACGTCATTAATAAGATGGACAGGATACTGGGGAAACCATGAGGTAACACTCATTCACTGGGGAGTGAACGTTATGCTTGTAGCACAACCTAGATGGCGCTGATCATGACACGCCACGCACCAAAGGTCATCCACATCGACCTCTCTTTCTGACTAAGTCAGGAAACCAGAGCCATTCATTGCTACCACGCCACCACCAACAGATGGCACTGTCCACATTGCGTTCAATACTAGGAGTACGGGAGTGCCGACTCACAGATCGCACTGTAATTGCGTCTCCACCCTCCAACGATGGTTTGGTTTCTAAAAGGAAAATAAACCAAATTAGTATGTTTGAGCAAAACAAACTCAGTACCTTATATGCGTGACAATGTCTGCCACCACGCTGTCGTCGTCGACCAGGAGGCCTGGTCGACGACCGGGCCGCGGGGACGTTAAGCCCCGGAAGCACCTCAAGGTCAAGGTTTTTCCACTCCTTTGATATGCTCGACATATAGAGGATATTGTTGGAGGTGTAGACTCCATCTGGTGTGCAGAAGATTTTTCTGCCTTAACTGTACATAGTATTTTAGGGGATTGTGGTCAGACCTGACCAGTATTGGATGGCCATTACTGGTTAGGTAAACTTCTAAGTGTTGTACAGAACTGACCAGGGCCAACGTCTCCTTTTCTATCACAGAGTAATTTAGCTGGCTATTAGTAAACTTCTTAGAATAGTATGCTATAGGGTGTTCCACTCCTTTAGCATCAATCTGTGATAATACAGCCCCGAGGCCGTAATCGGAAGCATTTACGGTGAGAGTGAATTTATCTTCGAAATTTGGGGACATGAGGATAGGAGAAGAAATCAAAACTGCTTTTAAATTTTCAAAAGCCTCCTGGCAGCTTTTTCCCCACATGAACTTTACACCCTTCTTTAGAAGATTCATCAGAGGGACTGCGATGCTTGAAAAGTTTGGGAAAAATTTACGGTAAAAACCAGCCATACCAGGAAACGCAGGATTTCCTTCCTTGTTGAAGGAGTCAGGTACTGGATAATAGTTTCAACGTTGCTGGTTTTTGGGACAATCCATCCACCTCCTACCACATATCCTACAAAGATAATGGAGGTTTTAGCGAACTCAGATTTATTTAGGTTGACTAATAACCAAGCATATTGCATGGCCATAAAGAATTCTAGATGACGTAGGTGGTCTTCTCAACTTGAATCATGGATTAAGACATCGTCGATATAGACCTATAGTGATGTATTACCTACATCACATAATACCATACCCATCATCCTCTGGAAGGTGGATGCGGCATTCTTCATCCCAAACTGCATCACCTGAAATTCAAACAGGCCGTTTGGGGGTTACAAACGCTGAGATGGGTTTGGCTCGCTCCGTGAGGGAAACCTGCCATTAGCCTTTAAATAGGTTGAATTTTGTTAAGTATTGCGCCCTGCCGATGGTATCTAGACACTTCTACTCTTAGAAGAGGATAGGTATCTGCTACTGTGACCTTATTAACCTGTCTGTAATCAATACACAATCTGTATTCCTTATCAGGTTTGAGCACTAGCAGAACTGGGGATGACCATAGACTTATGCTCGGGGCTATCAGATGGTGCTGCAGCATATATTCCACCTAGCGTTTCACCACCTCTTTTTTTCCGGAGGTTGAGACGATATGGGTGTTGTTTGATCGGCCTTACTCCATCATTCAGGATAACGTCATGCCGTAGGACAGATGTTAGTCCTAGAGCGTCTCGAAAAATGGTCTTAAATTTCTGGATTAGTCTTAGCAGAGGTGGTTGGTTTCCTTCAGTTACGTGGGTCAACATTATCTGTAAATTATATAAGATCTCTGAGTTGGATAATACCTTTTCAGCATCCTCCATCACCTCTTGACCATCTTCTTTTGTCGCCACTATGGTTACTGGGCGAATGTCACGACCTTGATATTTCTTTATCATATTAATATGGACTAACGTTTGTTTCTTCCTTCGATCTGGAGTGCTAAGGATGTAATTAGTACAGGGTTACTTTCTTCAATACTGGATAAGGACCTCTGAACCTGGCACTCAGACTCCCTGTCACAGTGGGTGAACATACCAACACTAGGTCCCCTACCTGAAAATCCTTCGGTGTTGTCCTTTGGTAGTATCCTTGCTTGGTAGCTGCCTCAGAGTTCACCAAGTTTCGTTTGGCTATCTCCCACGCAGAAAACAACCTGCCTTTGTTAGTAGACAACCAGTCTACAGCATCTAGGTCGTCTTCATGGTCCAGCCATTGATCCCTTGCCATCTTCATGAGACCTCTTACTGCGTGACCATACATCATTTCAGAGACGCGCCTAGGGATTCGTTTGGAAAAGATCTTACCGATCTAACCGGTAGGGTAGGTCTTCAGCCCATTCAGTCTGCCTTTCGTAGCAATATTTCCTCAGCATGCCCTTCAGTGTCTGATGGAACCTCTCCAAAGCCCTTTGCGACTCGGGATGGTAGGCACTAGATGTAATATGCTGGATCTCAAGGCCGGCAATCTGTTGACGAAATAAGACAGAGGTAAAATTAGTCCCATGATCCGTTTGGATGGTCTTAGGAAGACAATATCGTGCAACAAACCAGAGAAGATGCTTCACAATTACATTCGCTGTGATTGTCTTCAGGGGGATTGCTTCTGGATACCTACTAACCCGATCCGTAATAAGTAAGTAATTATCAAAAGAAGGCACCAAACCGGGAAGGCTACGTAGCACCATCAAATGCGCAAAATAATCAGAGGGCGCTAAATATCACCAAGGATGCCAATATGAGAACAAAAACGCATAAGTCGAACGATATCAAAAGTATCCGAGTCACCAAGAATTCTATTGAGGGACAGGTGACCGCGAGGGGCGGTGGGAAAGCAAGACACACGCTCGTCCTGGAAGTCAGGACATTCAAGAAGGACATGCACGACCGTAAGAGGGACAATGCAACTAGGACAATAAGGAGCAGGGCGGCGCTCCATCAAGTGACCATGGGTTAAGCGAGTATGGCCAATACGCAATCTCGCCAGAGCTGTTTCCCACCGCCGGTTACGGTGGAAGGAGGACGGCCACGAGGAAACACAACATTTAAGAGTACGTAGCTTGTTACCAGTAACAGACAACCAAGAAGCCTGCCAACGGGTAAGGACTGAGGAATTGATAACCGGGTAAAAGTCGGAATACGGAATGCCCTTACGAGAGATGGGACAAGAGCGGACAGCTTCCTTGGCGGCAGCATCCGCACGCTCATTTAAAGAAACACCAATATGGCTGGGAAACCAACAAAACTCAACCGACTTAAATTTACTGTGAACAAGAAACAGCCAATGCTGGATCTCGACAACTACTGGATGAACCGGATTAAAGGACCCGAGAGCCATGAGGGCACTACGAGAGTCAACAACAACTATAAAGGAAGACTGACAACGAGAAAGCAGGAGACGAAGAGCATAGAGAATAGCATAAAGTTCCGCTGTAAAGATGCTAGTCTCCGGAGGTAAGCGACACATATAAGTGCGATCAGGAAAAACAACAGAGTAGCCAACACCGTCAGCCGACTTTGACCCATCGGTGAAGACAGAAACGGTGCGGGAGTGATAAAAAAAGTGCTCAAGGAAAAGGCGTTTTAGAACCGTAGGAGGGGTAAAAGCTTTAGTGATACAGGTCAAGGAAGTACAAAACCGCGGAAGAGGGACTCTCCATGGGGGCAAAGAAGGAACAACACGAGGAGAAACATTAGAAATACGAACGGAAAGAGAATCCTGGAGGCGAGATAACCGGACAGAAAGAGGGAGGTGGTGAAGAGGAACAGGAACCGCAGGAGGGGTAAAAGTTAAAGCACGACAGAGGCGAGAGGAAGGATGTTGTAAGGACCACGCAAGATAGCGAAGACAGTAGCGATCACGGAGGTCCTGGAGAGACAGGAAGCCAGTGTCAACATACAAGCTAAGGACGGGAGTCGAACGAAAGGCACCAGAACTGAGGCGCAACCCAGTATGGTGCAAAGCATCAAGACAGCGAAGAGTAGAAGGAGAAGCAGACGAGTAAGCAGGGCAACCATAATCGAGCTTGACAGGACGAGAGAGGAATGTAAAGCAAGGAGAGTGCGCCTATCTGCCCCCTCCAAGAAGTATGGGACAAGACCCGAAGGAGGGTAAGGGCCTTAGAGCACTCAACACGGAGGTAAGAGATATGGGGAGACCATGACAAACGCGTGTCAAGGAATAACCCCTAAAGCTTCGCGGAATCTTTGTATTCAAGGGGATGACCATAAAGTGACAAAGAGGGACGAAGAACAACCCGTTTCCGTGTAAAAGTCATGGCACAAGTCTTAGAAGTAGAGAACTTGAAGCCATGATCGGTGGCCCAAGACGATACGGCATCAATTGCAAGTTAAAGCCGGCGCTGAAGGAGAGGCGAATCATCACCCTGACAGCAAAGGGTAAGATCATCGACATAGAGAGCGGAGAAGACACCAGAAGGAAGAGAGGAAAGAAGACCATTGAGGGCAACTAGAAAAAGAGTAGTACTCAGAACACTACCCTGGGGCACACCTTCGAATTGCTGAAAAGAGGCAGAGAGAGCGGTACCAAGGCGCACCCGAAAGGAACGACGGGAGAGGAAGCTGCGGAGAAAGAGAGGGAGATGACCACGAAGGCCAAAAGAATGAAGTTGAGATAGAATATGATATCACCAAGTGGTGTCGTAAGCCTTTTCCAGGTCAAAAAGGACGGCAACAACGGAGGTCTTCGCAGCAAAAGCAGTACGAATATAGACCTCCAAGTTCACCAGGACATCTGTCGTGCTGCGGCACTTGCGGAAACCAAATTGAGAAGGGGAGAGGAGGTGATGGTGTTCCAGGAACCACATCAGACGAACGTTAACCATACGTTCAAAGAGTTTGCAGACACAACTTGTGAGAGCAATAGGGCGAAAGTCCTTAGGGTAAGTACCCAGAGACCCCGGTTTGCGAACAGGGAGGACAACGGCATCAAGCCAGTCCTCAGGGACTGACGACGACTCCCAGATCCGATTATACAGACTCAGTAAATACTGAGACGTGCACGGAGGGAGATGGCGAAGCATCTCATAATGAATACCATCGGAGCCCGCCGCCGTAGAACCGCAGAGGGTCAGGGCAGAACGAAGTTCAGAGAGAGAAGGGATCATTATAGGGAAGCTGAAGATGAGTGCAGAAATCTAAAGGACGAGACTCAAGGACAGGTTTACGAAGAAGAAAAGATTGGGCAAGATGAAGACCAGAGCTAACAGAAGAAAAGTGGGAACCCAGTACGGAAGCGACCTGCAACGAGTCCGCCACAAGAGTATCATGGAGGCAAAGGACCGGTGAAACATCGGGAACGAACTTACCTGCTATCTTGCGGATACGCTTCCAGATCTTGGCCAGAGGAGTTTCGGACGTAATTGTCGAGACATAAGATGCCCAACATTCACGTTTAGCCGTACGGATGGCCCTACGGGCCACCGCACTCGCTTTCCGAAAGAAAAGAAAAGAATCGGTTGTCTGCCTACGGCGGTGCCTCTTCCAGGCTGCACGCTTACAGCGGACAGCCCAAGCACAGTCCGCATTCCACCAGGGAATGCACTTCCGTGTACCCCGACAGGAAGAGCGGAGGGCAGCGTTGAAGACAGTGTCATGAAAAAGGAGGAGAGCACGAGAGAGAGGCAGAAGGGAGAGGTTAGAGAGAGTAGCACTGAGGGTAAATGGGGTCCAGTCCGCCTTAGCAAACTGCCACCTAGGGAAAGAGAGGGAAGGGCGAAAAGAGAAAAAAGAAACAAGGATGGGGAAATGATCACTTCCATGGAGGTCATCAAGAACCTGCCACGTGAAATCTAAGTAAAGAGAAGAAGAGCAGAGAGAAAGTTCAAGACAAGAAAGGGTGCGAGTCCGAGAGTCCAAATGAGTGGGCTCACCAGAATTCAGAAGAGACAGGGAAGAAGAGAGGAGAAACGGCTCAAGAAGGCGACCCTGGGTATTCGTCAGAACGTCACCCCAAAGAGAATGACGACAATTGAAGTCACCCAGCAGGAGCACAGGCTCCGGCACAGAGTCAAGGAGGTGTTTCAAATCAGGAAGAGAAAGCGGGACACTCGGAGGGAGATAAAGGGAACAAACTGTGTACCATTTCCCCACAAAGATACGAGCAGCAGAACAATGGAGAGGCAAAGGAAAAAGTAAAGGAACAAAGGGAACTTCAGCACGAATCAAGAGAGCAGAAGAATTAGAAGCCCCAGCAACGGCTGGGGGGGGGGGGGGGAGAAAGGAATAGCCACGAAAACGACCAGGACGAGCACCAAGCATTGGCTCCTGGAGACAGACACAAAGGGGCGAAAACCGCAAAATCAGAAGTTGGAGTTCGAGGAAATTGGCGTAATAACCTCGAACGTTCCATTGAAGAATGGACAACGACGAGAAGAGAAAGGACAAAAACAGAGAACAAGGAAGAAACAAAGGCGAAAGAGCAACAGAGCACGTTAAAGAATATCAGGGTCGAGATCAGGGTCAGCAAAGTCAGGGTTAGGGGGCATGGGTAAACTGAGCAAAGACGGAGGGAAGGAAACGGGAGAACAGATCAGAGGCGGGCGGGTGGGGTCCAGAGGAGGAGGAGGAGGAAGAGGAGGAGACAACGGAGAGGAGCAGTCAAGGACAGCAGCAGGAAGAGGGGGGGGGGGTAGAAAGAGGGGGAGCGTACCTCAGCAAGGGCAGCAACCGAGAGGGAAGCGGGGGCTAAAGAAACCTCCATAGCAGGAACAGGGGGCGCAACCACCGAAATGGGAAGGGAAGGAGCGAGAGAAGCAGAAATAGGGGCCGAGGAAGAAAGCGAAACCTTCTTACCCGCCGGGGAGGAGGAAGGAGAGGAGCCAGGCTTACGCTTCTGACTTAAAGAGACCGGTGTCCCAGCAACCACGTACTGGGCAACGGATTCTAGCGTCTCAGCAGGAGAAGCCGAACGAGAGCACACATGACGGCCGATTGGAGAGCGATGGACATCAGCCCGCACCGACAGGCGGCAGGGAGAGTCAAGAGACGGAGGGGAAGGAGGAACGGAGGGAGACGAAGAAGAAGACACAGGAGACACGACAGACCGGGTAGAAAGAAGGGGAACCCCAGACAGAGGACCAGGAGGTGGATCCTTCGGGAGAGAACCAAAAGGAACAGAGGAGAGAACCCAAAGGAACAGATGAGGGGGCAGTGGGCGTATCAGGGCCCGGAAACGGTTGTGAGTCTGAGGAAGGCGGGAAGGACGAGGAGAGGAAGAGCGCAACACGCGAGCATAAGACATATTAGCATAAGGCGGGAGCTGGCGAACCTGGCATCTCGCCTCAGGAAAAGATAAACGCTCCCGGTGCTTCAAGTTGAGGACGGCTGCCTCAAGCTTGTAATGGACACACGGACGGGAGAAGGTAGGATGGGCCTCACCGCAGTTGAGGCAACGAGCCTGGGAAGAAGTGCACTCCGACTTAGAGTGACCTTCGCCACCACACAAAGGACAGAGAGAGACAGTCCCAGAGCAGTGGAGGGCACCATGCCCAAACCTCCAGCACTTATTACAAAGCCGAGGAGAAGGAATGTACTCCTGGACAGAGCACCTAGCACCAGCAAGAATGACAGAGGATGGAAGGGTCCTACCATCAAAGGTAATCTTCACAACCCGGAGGGGTTGACGGCTACTACCACGAGGGGGACGAGTAAACGTGTCCACCTGGAGAATAGAATGGCCCTGGGCAGCAAGGATATGTCGAATATCGTCGTGGCAGTCGCGCAGGTCCCGAACACCGGTCGCAACATGGGGCGGGAGCAGAATAGTGCCAACACTGGCATTCAACTGAGCGTTCTTCGAGACCGGAACAGGGGTCTCGCCAAGGCAGGATAAGGCAGCCAAGCGGAAAGCAGCATCCTGAGAAGGAGCAGCAACGACACATGTACCAAGACGAGTGGGGTTGAAAGTAATGGAGGCATCCACGGAATCAACGAGATGTCGATGGAGGGAGAAATCGTCAGGAGGCGCAGAATCAAGAGGGAGGAGATCAAAATATTTGGCCCACGAAGCAGGACCAAACAAGGCTTGATAGGTAGCAGAACTGGAAGGAATCGAGCGAGGGCGGCCGTGACGAGGACGGCGGTGAGAACCCCCAGAGAGAGAGGGATTAAAAGGCGCAGTAGTTACAACTAGGGAAGTAACCGCGCCAGGGGACGAGGTAGTCACCACTGGGGGCTTGGGGCTCGACCCAACCACAGAGGAGGGTGGGGAGCCAGGGGAAGAAATCAGAGAGGCCAAAGGAGGAGCAAGGTCGGTGCCCAATGCAGCGGAGGCTACAGAGCCCGGTCTTCCAACACGGACTGACTCGGGGGCTTGGTCGCCCACCCCACGAGCCTGAGAAGGTAAAGCAGAAACGGCCGAAACAGGGGTCATCATCATTACGAAAAATAAAATTCATTCACGAATGTGCCCCCACACCCACCATGGAGCCACAATTTGAGGCAGGACACCCAACAAGAAGCTATCGCCGATCTAGCCGGGGCCTCCTAGGGGTGCGTCGTGAGTATACGCCCCACAAACGCCACCTTAAGAAACGACAGTCCGTCGAGATCGGGTTCAGTGACGAAAGGGGGATTGACAATAAAAGGTTCCCCTCGCTCTCGACGTCGGGTACTACAGTTCTACGGGTGCAAGAGTATGCCTCCTCAAGCACCCGGGCGTCAAAATAGAAGAAGTCCAAGGGAAGAACCAGAACAAGCAAAAGGTCGGCAGGAAACGGCAAGCAGATAGGAGAAGAGGGGGGAGAAAAACGAAACAGAAGGAAAAGGAAAAGGTGCCCAGCAGAATTGGAGAGGACGGCAGCAGGAGCACAAGGCTAGAAATGGACAGAGGACTGTCCCAAGGAGCATCACACTCCGGCAGCCGCCCACTAAGCCCCCACACGGCAACAACAAGCTCAGCGGGGAGGGGGCCAGGCGATGAAAGGTTTTTGATATCCTGCAGTGTCCAGCAAATCGGCCGGCATGGGCTGAAAGTAACAAGTTGGCCCGAAATACTGTGGCTACGACTACCTGTGTATCTTCTTCAGTAGACTGGGGATATTTCTGTGAGCACCTCCGACACAGTACTTCATTTATCCAGAAATACTGGTCACCTCCTTTTGCAGCGGAATCCATAGTACCGGCTAATACCTGCACTTGGGGGGTTCCTTCTTCTGTTCTTCTGAATCTCTTAGTATCAGGGTTGTTCGGGTCCAGTGTTCTGGTACGGGAGTCGAATCCAGCAAGGTCGCGGGAGCATTATCAGTAACCTGCAGGGTAGGTAGAGGGTCAAACAAGGTATTTAATTTCAATTGTGTTTGTGCCTGGGATCTAGTTTGTACGGCTACTACTGGTTTCACATCATATACCGGGTCTTCCACAACCAGGGGATGGTTATGCACCAAACCTAGAGCCAAGTCGTAGACCAAGATAGCCTCTTTCTCCTCTATTGGAAGATTATCACCACTGCTAATGTACATTTGCCACTGAAGTACGATGACTCGAGATGTACTTTTACTAAAGGGGACAACTTACAATGTCGAGGGAAACCCGCCGAATATGACCTCTTCTTTCTCATTAATAGACACTTTCTCGGGTAACGAGTTTTTCAAAATCAGAAACTGGGCAACTCCACTATCTCTGATTACCACCACAGACTTACCCGTTTGATCACTCGATACATACCTGTGCAAAGTGTAGGGGGCAAACAACTCCGGTTTCTCTTTCTTCATCTCTAGCGACAGAGCGGCTACTGGTGGCGTCATACAGCTACCCAGCATAATCTCCCTACGTGAGTCGTTACTCGTTCTGCCTCGACACTTAGAAGCTATGTGTCCTCTCTGCCCGCAGGTCCAACACACTAAGTCCCTCCTAGGACTAATTCTTCTAGGATTACCTGGGGTTGATTTTACGGCACCTCGTGGGATGGTCTAATCCTCCGGCTTATGCTTCGTAGGTGGTTTCGAGTAGCTCTTCGGAACATGCCTGGTAGAAGGCCGATGTGTTAGAATATACTCCTCAGCCATAGTGGCTGCCGCACTCATGGTTTCTACTTGTTCTTCCAGGTATGTCTTCAGATCACCAGACAGACAATCTTCAAAGTCTTCTAATAGAATGAGCTGTTCAAGTTGCTCTTTTGTCTCTACCTTCCGAGAAGTGCACCATTTGGGAAACAGCCGTTCTTTAATACTCGCAAACTCCGTGAAGGTGTGCTTTGATGTCTTCTTTAGGTTACGAAACTTCTACCTGTATGCTTCAGGCACCAACTGGTAAGCCATCAGCACTACCTTCTTGACAGCGTCGTAATCACTGGAGTCATCCATCGACAACGTGGAGTATGCGATTTGGGCCTTTCCAGTCAAAACGGATTGGATCATATTGGCCCAAATTTCCCTCGGCCATTCAAATGATGCAGCTACCTTCTCGAAAGCGGCAAAAAACTTTGAGACTTCTTTCTCGTTAAACTTAGGAATCATTTTGATGTTCCTCACTGAATCAAAACTAATTATTTCCCTCCTACATCCTAACCTTAGCACTTCCAATTCGTTTCTCCTTTCTCGTGCATTATCTTATCTTTCTCACTCCTCTCTTTCTCGTCTTTCTTTCCTTTCTCGCTCTTCTCTTTCTTTCTCTTGTCTTCTTTCTTCTAGTTCTAGCTTTTCCATTCTATTTCATGATGGATTTCTAACTCACGCATTTTCACAGTCAATAGGCTCATGTTAAGTTCACTAGTGTCACTCCCACCATCATTTCCTTGGACTTCCTTTTCTGTGGAAGCCATGACACTTTCCTTTTTACTCTGCGCCTCACTTTCTTGCTTTTCATCGGTTTTTTAAGTGCTTGTGGACCATCGAGAGGATCTCCACACGTGTATCCTGCTCACTCACTTAGATTCCTAAATAAGCACTTATGAACACTAATTCAGGCTTCCCAAGGTATTTAAATCTTGGACAGCAGTCTTCCTGGTTTAGGAATTCCTGCACGTCGTACTAGTTATCGATGGTCTTTTTTTCTGCCATATTGTACCTGTTTCAAGTTGAGCCCAAGCACGCAACAGTGCACTATTTTCAACACTGCACCTCACAAACACAAAACGGAGCGGGGAAGCTATACACGGAGATTGCACTATTTAACCAATCCTATCAAACGCACTTGACAAGAAGTCGGAGCCCGCTGGGGATGCCAATTATGTTATGGCCACTTAGGACCAGTAACCGGGTTCTTGGTTATATTACCCCGTTTAGAGTATCCGATCCCAAGTCGGTAGTAGGCTTTCAAGAACTGGGTGTATAGCGCAATAAAGATATAAGGGGATAAACAATACACGCTTTCCTTCATCCATATATTCACCTCCATTAAAATATATAAATAGACTACTTCTACACGTATGTACAATAGTGTCACTTTCACGCAGGACACAAATGCGTTTGCAGTGTTTACCAACTCTAGTGACTACGACGTACCAGTACCTTATCCACTCGTACAGGACAACACTGGCGAGTTCACCTTTCTACACAGACCAGTCCACCCCACACTGTATCTGGATGTGCCTACACCCCACCTTTCGTTCTCCAGCTACTCAGTGGCAGAGGGCTTCAGCAACATGCTGACAAGGGTACCAACAAACTCACACAGGGGTAGCTAACTCCTCAGCAGAAGCCTCTAGCAGCTTGCTAGCAGCACTTCACACTAGGCACATCACTGTAACCCTTAATAGCCAATCCTGGGGTATACCGATCGTCACCAACACTGTGTACACTAGCAGCTAACACACTGCCTCAATCGACGGCGGTTTACTTAGTCTTCTTTCAGGACCAAGCTAAGGGTTCGTGTACTGCCCAAGGTAAACTGCCTTCCTCACCACAATTGCCTCCACACGTCACTTCTGTGGACATAAAAACGTCATTAATGAGATGGACAGGACACTGGGGAAACCATGAGGTAACACTCATTCACCGGGAAGTTGACGTTATGCTTGTAGCACAGATGGCGCTGATCGTGACACGCCACCCACCAGAGGTCATCCACATCGCCTCTCGTTCTGACTAAGGTAGGAAACCAGAGTCGTTAATCGCTACCACACCACCACCAACAGATGGCGCTGCCTACATAACGTTCAATACCAAAGGTACTGGAGTGCCGACTCACAGATGGTGCTGTAATTGCATCTCCACACTTCGACGATGATGTCGAATTACTTCATGAAGTAACATGAAGGAATACTTTTTTGAATCCTCCCACATATTGCAGTTGTCTCTTCCTTGCAAGAATATTCTCCTTAGTGGTCTCGTTTGCAAACACTATCTTTATCAGGCAGTCTCTGTCCTTGTTGTGTCAGCCTTATGTGAAAAACTTCTCAATGTTATGTTCAGCCCCTTCCATCTCTACCCCCTTTAGTATTTCATTCACTGCCGCTCTGTCCTTATCATTTTATTCTGTCTTATTGAAGCCTTCCTGCTCTTTAATAACCACAGCTAACCCTGGTCTTTTTCTTTCCAGCAGCTGACTAGTAGTTCTGGCTTCCTGTGAGGTGGCTGCTTTCAGGGCTACCTACCTTGATGTGGACATTGTTTCCGAGTTTTTTTCAGCATTTTTGCAAATGTTGCTTGTACCATGGCATGTACAATGCACAATTTCCAAGATCTCTTTTGATGATTATCTGAGTCTCAGTCTCAGTATTGTTCTCTGTGAGGGTTTTAATATCCTCCCTTGCTGCTATCAGCTCGCTTTGCAGGTTGCTTATTTTATTCTTCATTTCCTGCATCTCCCTCCTGATATCCTCCAAAACTTGGGCAAACATTTCCTTCATTTTGTCACTTTGACGCTTGCCTGTAGCCTTGGTGCTTATTGCTACCATTTTTGTTTCTTTTCCTAATATGTTGTGATAGTGTTTGCCAGGCAGAGTGCAGAAGGAGAGAGAGAGAGAGAGAGAGAGAGAGAGAGAGAGAGAGAGAGAGAGTGAGAGAGTGGGGTGAGAAAGAGAGAAAGAGTGAGAGAGAGAGAGAGGTGAGAAAGAGAGGGTGTGAGAGAGAGAGAGAGAGAGAGAGAGAGAGAGAGAGAGAGAGAGAGAGAGAGAGAGAGAGAGAGAGAGAGAGAGAGAGAGAGAGAGAGAGAGGTGAGAAAGACAGGGTGTGTGTGTGAGAGAGAGAGAGAGAGAGAGAGAGAGAGAGAGGGGGTGAGAGAGAGAGATAGAGGGGGGGTGAGAGAGAGAGGGGGGGTGAGAGAGAGAGAGAGGGGAGAGGATTGAGAGAGAAAGTGAGATAGAGAGAAGCGAGAGCGAGAGAAAATGAGAGTGTTGAGAGAGAAAGTGAGAGAGAGAGAGAGAGAGAGAGAGAGAGAGAGAGAGAGAGAGAGAGAGAGAGAGAGAGAGAGAGAGAGAGAGAGAGAGAGAGAGAGAGAGAGATAAATTGAAAGTGAAAGAGAGAGAGAGAGAGAGAGAGAGAGAGAGAGAGAGAGAGAGAGAGAGAGAGAGAGAGAGAGAGAGAGAGAGAGAGAGAGAGAGAGAGAGAGAGAGAGAGAAATTGAAAGTGAGAGAGAGAGAGAGAGAGAGAGAGAGAGAGAGAGAGAGAGAGAGAGAGAGAGAGAGAGAGAGAGAGAGAGAGAGAGAGAGAGAGAGAGAGAGATAAATTGAAAGTGAGAGAGAGAGAGAGAGAAATTGAAAGTGAAAGAGAGAGAGAGAGAGAGAGAGAGAGAGAGAGAGAGAGAGAGAGAGAGAGAGAGAGAGAGAGAGAGAGAGAGAGAGAGAGAGAGAGAGAGAGAGAGAGATAAATTGAAAGTGAAAGAGAGAGAGAGAGAGAGAGAGAGAGAGAGAGAGAGAGAGAGAGAGAGAGAGAGAGAGAGAGAGAGAGAGAGAGAGAGAGAGAGAGAGAGCGAGCGAGCGAGCGAGCGAGCGAGAGAGAGAGAGAGAGAGAGAGAGAGAGAGAGAGAGAGAGAGAGAGAGAGAGAGAGAGAGAGAGAGAGAGAGAGAGAGAGAGAGAGAGAGAGAGAGAGAGAGAGAGAGAGAGAGAGAGAGAGAGAGAGAGAGAGGAGAGAGAGAGAGAGAGAGAGAGAGAGAGAGAGTGAGAGAGAGAGAGAGAGAGTGAGAGAGAGTGAAAGTGAGAGAGAGTGAAAGTGAGAGAGAGAGAGAGAGAGAGAGAGAGAGAGAGAGAGAGAGAGAGAGAGAGAGAGAGAGAGAGAGAGAGAGAGAGAGAGAGAGAGAGAGAGAGAGAGAGAGAGAGAGTATGTGTGATGTTCAATTTAGTCATTTGTGTGTGGGATAGGGGTTCTAGGGAGGGTTGAGAGAGGGAGCGAAGAGAGAGGGAGAGTGTATAATGGGAATAGAGAGGGAGAGGAGAGAGAGTGTATAATGGGAATAGAGAGTGAGAGGAGAGAGAGTGCTTGAATATTTGTAGTAGGGAGGCTTGGGAAACTGAGCTGCTGTACTCACCTAGTTGTGCTTATGGAGGTTGAGCTTTGGCTCTTTGGTCCCGCTTCTCAACTATAAATCAACTGGTGTACAGGTTCCTGAGCCTACTGGGCTCAGTCATATCTACACTTGAAACTGTGTATGGAGTCAGCCTCCACCACATCACTGCCTAGTGCATTCCATTTGTTAACTACTCTGACACTGAAAAAGTTATTTCTAATGTGTCTGTGGCTCATTTGGGTACTCAGCTTCCACCAGCGTCCTTTTGTTCGTGTTCTGCCTGTGCTAAAGTGTTTATCTTTTTTTTTCCTCTGTCAATTCCCCTGAGAATTTTGTAGGTGTTTATCATGTCTCCCCTTTCTCTTCTGTCTTCCAGGGATGTGGATTTCAGCTCCTTTAGCCTTTCCTCGTAGCTAATACCTTTCAGTTCTTCGACGAGTATGGTGGTATACCGCTGAATCGTCTCTAACTTTGTCTTGTGTTTAACTAGGTATGGATCCCCAAGCTGGAGCTGCATATTCCAGGATTGGTCTTACATAAGTTGAATACAGGGTCCTGAACGATTCCTGACATTGGTTTCTAAAGGCAGTTCTTATGTTGGCCAGTCTACCATATGCCGCTGATAATATCCTTTTGATGTGGGCCTTTGGGGACAGATTCGGTGTGATATCAACCCCCCAGATGTTTCTCTCTATTTGACTCTTGCAGGATTTCACCTCCCAGATTGTACCTAGTGTTCAGCCTTCTGCCCCCTTCGCCTAATTTCATAACTTTGCACTTTCCTGAGTTGAATTTTAGTAGCCATTTTCTAGGCTATTCCTCCAGCTTGCCCATGTTGTCCTGTAGTCCCTATCTATCATCATCTGTATTGATTCTTCTCATAATTTTTGAATCATCAGTAAAAATTGAGAGGAATGATTCAATGCCCTCTGGAAGATCGTTTACATATATTAGAATTAAGATGGGTCCAAGAACAGAGCAATGTGGGACTCTGTACTTGGCCCACTCTCGCAACTCTGATGTTTCTCCCCTCACCGTTACTCGCTGTTTCCTGTTGCTTAGATACTCCCTTATCCACTGGAGCACCTTACCTTTTACTCCTGCCTGTTGCTCCAACTTTTGTAACAGCCTTTTATGGGGTACTGTGTGTGTGAGGGGATGGGTTGACACATCTAAACCTTCTACTAGTGTACGTGCATGTAATGCTCGCTGTGTACTGGAGTACGTGAATATTCGTGCACCCGTACTAGATTTGGCAACCCATACCCGAAGCATCCCGTGTTTAGACTCACTGGAGAGCCTAGGTCATCAGCATTCCAAGTATGTTACAATGGCCGTTGTAGCGCATTCGTGGAAACAGTTAGAGCAAGTAACAGCTTTTATTGTAAAGAAAGTGAAGGAGAAAGAAGCGAGAGCGGAGTGGCAGGGATGCATGAAGTACCAACCACCACCCGCTCCATCACCATAGCAATCCAGGCGGCCATCTTGGAGGCCTTGAGAGCCAAGGAAGCTGGCCTGTGGTTGAACCGGAGGGATAGGCCAAAATATGCTTTTCCCTGATTGGTTAATTTGAGGAGGACCGGGGAAAGCCAGCACTCTTGCCGCCCCGTAGCTGCATTCTGCCATTTTACATCGAGCCATCGCCTGTGGTAGACGTAATCTTCACTCAGTCGGCCAGCTGAGTAAAGCCGTCGTAGGTGGTAGCTCCTAGTACATCTTCAGTATCCAGCAACATCGACGTGGGTCCGTGGGAACATAGCAGAATCCGGGATCTCGTCTTATTTGTGTGATAGCAAGGAAGTGTATTGAACAGAGCGTGAGACGTGGGTAAAGTTCATACGAGCAGCTGCAACTGACTCGTAAGTCCCCATCTCAGTTATCAAGAAGACTATCTGAGCTAGTGTCTTGTAGCAGTGTAGTGATCTGGGAATATCTTGTCAGTGTGCAGGGGCAGTTTTCCTATAAAATATGGTGGGAATTTCGAGTGACAGTGACGCTTATAGTGTTTGGCGCTATCTTGTACGAACGCCACACTTCGCCCTGAGCCAGGTACAAAGCCGGCAGAGTGAGGAAGGGTACGAAGTGAGCTTAGCCACGCTGGGCTACCACCTAAGCCTAGTCTGCCGCCTTGAGGAGGTGGCCACCTACAAGCGGTGTGTCTGTATATGGTAGAAGTTGTATGTGAGAGCCGGGTGCGTAATTGAGTAAGTACCCCTATGTGTATTGGTGAGATTTATCTCTAAACCTGATTTCGAGGTCATGTGTTCTGCCCGCATAATCTCTAGAGCACCTGAGAGGTGAAGGGAAGCGCGGGCACATGAAATTTTCACCCTTATTTACGTCCTTGCTAGTGAAGGGAAGACTTGATCTGTTGTGTGCAGACGTACATGTGAGTGTACTCACCTAGTTGTACTCACCTAGTTGTGTTTGCGGGGGTTGAGCTCTGGCTCTTTGGTCCCGCCTCTCAACCGTCAATCAACAGGTGTACAGATTCCTGAGCCTATCGGGCTCTGTCATATCTACACTTGAAACTGTGTATGGAGTCAGCCTCCACCACATCACTTCCTAATGCATTCCATTTGTCAACCATTCTGACACTAAAAAAGTTCTTTCTAATATCTCCGTGGCTCATTTGGGCACTCAGTTTCCACCTGTGTCCCCTTGTGCGTGTTCCCCTTGTGTTAAATAGACTGTCTTTATCTACCCTATCAATCCCCTTCAGAATCTTGAATGTGGTGATCATGTCCCCTCTAACTCTTCTGTCTTCCAGCGAAGTGAGGTTTAATTCCCGTAGTCTCTCCTCGTAGCTCATACCTCTCAGCTCGGGTACTAGTCTGGTGGCAAACCTTTGAACCTTTTCCAGTTTAGTCTTATCCTTGACTAGATATGGACTCCATGCTGGGGCTGCATACTCCAGGATTGGCCTGACATATGTAGTATACAAAGTTCTGAATGATTCTTTACACAAGTTTCTGAATGCCGTTCGTATGTTGGCCAGCCTGGCATATGCCGCTGATGTTATCCGCTTGATATGTGCTGCAGGAGACAGGTCTGGCGTGATATCAACCCCCAAGTCTTTTTCCTTCTCTGACTCCTGAAGAATTTCCTCTTCCAGATGATACCTTGTATCTGGCCTCCTGCTCCCTACACCTATCTTCATTACATTACATTTGGTTGGGTTAAACTCTAACAACCTTTTGTTCGACCATTCCTTCAGCTTGTCTAGGTCTTCTTGAAGCCTCAAACAGTCCTCTTCTGTTTTAATCCTTCTCATAATTTTAGCATCGTCCGCAAACATTGAGAGAAATGAATCGATACCCTCCGGGAGATCATTTACATATATTAGAAACAAGATAGGACCGAGTACAGAGCCCTGTGGGACTCCACTGGTGACTTCACGCCAATCGGAGGTCTCACCCCTCACCGTAACTCTCTGCTTCCTATTGCTTAGATACTCCCTTATCCACTGGAGCACCTTACCAGCTACACCTGCCTGTCTCTCCAGCTTATGTACCAGCCTCTTATGCGGTACTGTGTCAAAGGCTTTCCGACAATCCAAGAAAATGTAGTCCGCCCAGCCCTCTCTTTCTTGCTTAATCTGTGTCACCTGATCGTAGAATTCTATCAAGCCTGTAAGGCAAGATTTACCCTCCCTGAATCCATGTTGGCGATTTGTCACGAAGTCCCTTCTCTCCAGATGTGTTACCAGGTTTTTTCTCACGATCTTCTCCGTCACCTTGCATGGTATACAAGTCAAGGACACTGGCCTGTAGTTCAGTGCCTCTTGTCTGTCGCCCTTTTTGTATATTGGGACCACATTCGCCGTCTTCCATATTTCTGGTAGGTCTCCCGTCTCTAGTGACTTACTATACACTATGGAGAGTGGCAAGCAAAGTGCCTCTGCACACTCTTTCAGTACCCATGGTGAGATCCCATCTGGACCAACAGCCTTTCTAACATCCAGATCCAGCAGGTGTCTCTTGACCTCCTCTCTCATAATTTCGAACTCCTCCAAGGCTGCCTGGTTTACCTCCCTTTCTCCAAGCACAGTGACCTCACCCTGTTCTATTGTGTGTGTGTGTGTGTACACACGGGAACACATTATATTTATATTAGACTCAGGACCGATTGGGCCGTACTAGTGTGTTTTATACTTCATTCTGGTGGGATTTCATGTAATTTTTTTTTTTTTTTTTTTTTTTTTGAGATATATACAAGAATTGTTACATTCTTGTACAGCCACTAGTACGCGTAGCGTTTCGGGCAGGTCCCTGGAATACGATTCCCTGCCGCGAAGAATCGTTTTTTCATCCAAGTACACATTTTACTGTTGCGTTAAACAGAGGCTACAGTTAAGGAATTGCGCCCAGTAAATCCTCCCCGGCCAGGATACGAACCCATGACATAGCGCTCGCGGAACGCCAGGCGAGTGTCTTACCACTACACCACGGAGACTGTGGAGAAGAAGAAGATTAATCACCACGGAGATTTGTGTTTGTTATGTCCCATGTCCGTGTATTGTTTGGCAGCAGAGGAGTCCAGTTCCGGTCATCATTTCACGGTAGAGTGACAGTGTTGTAACACCGGGGATTTCCTGGCATTTGATTATTGTGGAGTAATACGAGTGTCTGTTTTTATACTAGTGTTGTGTTTCCCAGGGCTGTGATAAATGTGATTATATATATACGTATATGTGGCTGACCTGGTTAATGTAATTTTGGTAGATTTGTGGTGAAGTTTGAGTCACGTCGCTGTCAGGAGTGACAGCTGACTGATCTGTCTGTGTAAAGTAATTCACGGCAGTAATTATCGATCCGTGGGATCGCTAATCACTTGCCAAGTTGTCAAGAATGTGTTACCTCCTAAGTGTTTCACATTAGCGTTTGACAGCTGAAGGCTACAGGTGAGGTCAGCAGGTACGATGTACATAATTGTAGTGTCACAAAGCCTAGTGTGTCATTACTGTGGTTGCAGTAATTGGTTATTACAACTGGTCTGTAGTAAGGTGTTTGGCCGGTTTCTAATATAGTGAAATTAGAACTCTGTGTATGTGTCATTGCAACGGGGTTGTAAACTGTTGGGCCGTGATTGTTAATAGTGTTATTGACCGATCACCGAGTTTGTTATTGTAGTTCAGTAAATTGTATAAGCCGTGCTCTAGTGGTTTAGAGCACCGTGGGTGTTATTTACCGGTGTTCTGCAGTAACTGTAAATTGCAACCGGATTGTAATCGTTTAAATCACCGTGTGTTGTGATTTTTTTTGTATTTATTTTTTTTTTAAACAGAGCAAGTACAGCGTATAGTAACCATATAAACAGGAAAGCACAGAATAACAAAGAACACAGAATAACAACAACACAGATAACAAGTAACACAGATCAACACAAAAGTGTAAACAAACAATAACAGAAAACACATAAGAACACACACACACGCAAAACAAAAGCAGCACCACCCAGATGGGGCGTGCCAAAAGCATCAGTAATTACAAAGCGCACAAGGAGCACAATAAAACCAAGGGTAAATTATAAACAGGAATACACATACAAAGAAACACATACAAAAAGAACACAAACGCAAAACACACGCACCATGCGCCACACCACACAACAGCAGGCAACACACGCACCATGCGCCACACCACACAACAGCAGGCAACACACGCACCATGCGCCACACCACACAACAGCAGGCAACACACGCACCATGCGCCACACCACACAACAGCAGGCAACACACGCACCATGCGCCACACCACACAACAGCAGGCAACACACGCACCATGCGCCACACCACACAACAGCAGGCAACACACGCACCATGCGCCACACCACACAACAGCAGGCAACACACGCACCATGCGCCACACCACACAACAGCAGGCAACACACGCACCATGCGCCACACCACACAACAGCAGGCAACACACGCACCATGCGCCACACCACACAACAGCAGGCAACACACGCACCATGCGCCACACCACACAACAGCAGGCAACACACCATAACAAACATGTCAATAAACACAATAACAAACATGTTAATATAACACTGTAAATACAACATAGTAAGGAAATGCAGGAAAATAACAATGGAATACAACAAAGCAATACACAACACAGTACATAAAATAAAGGAAACAGAACACATCAGCATTACATAGTAAAATAACATAGTAAAAAATAAAGGAATCGGTATAGTACAAACCGACATTGGAACATATAACACAGTAAAACGACAGAGATAACAGAACAAAGTGTAAAAAAAAGCATAAACACACAAACAAACAACACATGCCACCCATACGGGGCGTGCCTACAGGAACCATATTGAAAAGCACATAACACAAGGCAGCAAGACAAAATGACAATGAACACAAACATACAAAAAACTCACAACAATGGAACACATACGAGACAAACACAGCCACCCAGCACACAAACCCAACCCCCACAGACAGAGGACGGCCAGCCACCAAGCAGAAAAAAACACCCATGCACCGGACACATCAGGAGAGAGCCAGACATGCCACACAACACCACAACACACCCATACCCACCCACACACAAACAAAATCCTGCCACACAAGGTAACCAAGCAAACCCCAGTACACACAAAACCCCAAAGACAAACAAACACAGACCCCCCAAACCCCCACCCACCAGAGGGAACCGAACCCAAGGAACACGCACAGACACACACACAACCACACCCACAGGAACCCACCACCTACACCAACGCAGCACCCCGGACATACTCGACCGTGAACCAAGCATCAAAAACCCTAGGAATGGAGCGACGCAACCACCACATAGTATAAGACAGACGGCCTTTCAAAAAGCCCAAAATCCTCCCCACCCCATACCCCTCCATCCTACCAACCCATAAACAAAAAATATAGTCCGCTAACAACACCCCGAGCGTGTTACGCACCCGCCTGGAGCCCCGAGGGAACGAAAAAAACAAAAACCGCAATAGGTCGACCTGCACCCCTGGACCACAAAAGGCTGCAATGACATCCCGCAACCACCCAACCAAACCCTGAACCCGCGCACAAAAATAAAAGACGTGCGACTGAGTCTCACGTCTCCCACAATGAACACAACCATCAGAGGCGACCAAACCCAACATAAAGAGCCTCGCATTCGTAGCCAAAGACTCATGCAAATATCGAAAAACCAACTCACGCGTCCGTGGCGCAATACACGGCCCACCCAACGCCTCCCACACATTACCCCAGTCGAAACAAGGGTAAAAACTTTCGACCCTGGGAGGCACCCGAGAGGCAAGCGCCCCATACACCTCCCGACAACCAAAAGAGACAAACCCAGGAAATCGACAAAGCACCCGAAGGATCAAAACCGCCCACGAATACACTGGAGGCGTATACATGGCCACCTCCTGGCAACGATCCAGATCAAGCAAAAAACTAAACCTCATAGAGCAGTAAAACAACCCCAAGGAGTTTAACCCACCCCCTAACACCAAACTCCTCCGAACCGACCCCCAAAACAAAGCCAACGCCTTCACATAGACATCAGGAATACCAATTCCACCTTCTGACACCTTAAGACATAACGTAGATCGACGAACCGGATGATACCGGCCACACCACACATAACGATACACCAAACCCTCCACAGCGCGAGCCTTCCGCCGATCCAACGGAAAACACTGCGCAACAAACCAGACCCGCGACAAAACCTTACAAGACACGACAATCGCCCGCTGGTAAATAGTCAGGGCCCGTTGCGACAACATCCCCACAGCTAAGCCCACCCCCCGCGAAACTGTCTCCCAATTAAACTCCAAAGACTGCACATACGACCTGAACCACGTAATCCCCAGAACCGGAATGGACTGAACCACCGGAAACCACGAACCAGACCACACCAAACGAGAGGCCCAACCCCCCAACCCCAGAAGACAAGACTTTCCACGATTGACCAAAGCCCCTGTAGCCGACTCAAATTGAAGCACCAAATCCTGAACAGCAGGCACAGAACCCTCAGAGGCAACAAACAAGACTGTGTCGTCCGCATAACCACAAATCTTGAGGGACAAGCCATTCGGCAAACATGGTGAGACAACTGAACGACAAGCACGCACTGCGCGAACAAAGGGCTCCTGAAACAGAATATATAGAAGCATCGACAGAGGACACCCCTGTCGAACTGAATGCCGAATAGCGAAGAAAGCACTAAGGAACCCATTGACACACACCCTACTACTACAACCAGCATACAACATCCGTATCCAGCCCACAAACTGGGGCGGGAAACCAAACCTCTCCAGGACCCGCAAAACAAACCCAATTGGCACGCGATCAACAGCCTTGGACCAATCCAGGCTTATCATGGCCGCGGGAACACCAGACTCCTCCACATAGAGGAGCAAATCCCGAAAAAGGGAATTGCATTGCACCAACGACCTACCCGGAACGCCACAAAACTGACCCCAAGAGATCACCGACCCCACAACCGAGTGCAAACGTCCAGCCAACAACTTGGAAATAATCTTGTAATCCACATTTAGCAATGTAATAGGCCGCCAATTTGCAAAAAAACGTAAGTCCCCCGGCTTCGGAAGAAGCCGCACAAGACCATCATTTTGCGAAACGGACAGAGACAAACTCCGAAGACAAAACCGAACCACCTGTAAAAAATCGGCACCAAGCACATCCCAAAACTCGACATAGAACTCCATCGGAAACCCATCTGACTCTGGAACCTTACCACGACGAAAGGACCGCACAGCCTCCCAAAGCTCCGAAGGGCTTACCTCCCGCACAAGACCCACACAATCCATACCTGAAAACCCCGGTGCACAGTGTTGGAGGAAGGACTCCAGCAACCCCTCATCCCCCGCAACCACCCCATACAAAGACTCCAATTCACCACGCACATAATGCAAAATTGCCCCCGTGTCCGACAAAACCGAACCGTCCAGCCGATGAAGACCTGCCAACAAAACAGAGGAACGCCCCACCCGTTCCCTCCGCAGTAAAAACTGCGAGAGCTTCTCACCACACAACCGTTTCTCCACCCCAGCCCGCACACGTACCCCCTCAGCCATCTCCTCCCTCAGCCCACAAATGAGATCCTTACACACCGAGATCTCCCGAAACCTATCTAAACCCTGATTCAGCAACCCATACAGGCGAAATAACCGTGCCTGCAAGACCTTCAACAGACCAAACCTTCCCGACGCCTCCCGCTTCGCCATCACCCGAAAAAACGACCGACATTCCACCTGAGCCCACTCCCACCACTCCAGGACCGAGGGAAAAGTCCCCTTCCGAGCGGCCAAAACAGCCCACCGGGCCCGGAACTGGGCGCACACAACAGGGCATTTCAGCAACCCACAATTCAGTTTCCACCAGCCACGGCCAACCCGCACCTGGCTGCGAATCCCCACCTGCAACACCACCATGCAATGGTCCGAGAATCCCACGGGAACCGTCTGCAACGAAAAAACCGAACCACCCCCAGTAGGCACGTAAAAGCGATCAAGGCGAGAGCAAGCCCCACGCGAGATAAAAGTGTACTCCAAAGGACCCCCTTGCAACACAGCCGCATCCCGAAACCCGCAACTCTTCAAGGTAGCAGTCAAAGCCGGCGAGATATTCGCTGGACGAAGACTATTGCTATCCCGCGGCGATGTAATACAATTAAAATCCCCTCCCAAAATCATCCCCCTCGTATCGTGCCACAAAAAATGCAGCACATCACGGGAAAAGAAAACCTCCCGGTTCTGCCTCTGCGCCGCCCCAGATGGCGCGAACACATTCAAGAGAGAGACCTCAGACCCCAAAAAGGAGACCCGAACCAACAGCACCCGACCACCTTCGTCCATCTCCGTGTGAAGCACGGAAATCGGGGCCCGCTTAGAAAGCAGGATCAACGTACTTCCACGCAAGCCACACGAAGGGTTTAACACCACCGTAAACCCCTCAGCCAACACATGTAACAACCCCACTTCCTGCACATTGTGCTCCTGCACAAAAGCCACATCCACCCTCCACTCACGCAGCATCAACACCAGGCCCAATTGCACAGCCACAGAACGCAAACCATTCACATTCAGCGAAGCACATGTTAATTTAGGATCCATCGGGAAAAAGAGATAAACCTTATCTAACCACAAAACCGTCATACCGGTCCGGCCGACACCCCGCGAACGGAAGCAGTAGCAGCCGCCACCGGGTTCCCAGGCGACGGTGACGCACTCCCCACAGGGGGGGGGGGGGAGGCCAGAGTCCTTCCGGAGCTTCATCACAAGGCCGCGATCATCACTGCCACAGTCCCCCGGATCCACTACCGCCCACTCCGGGCTCCGTACCCCTGGGGACCCACATATGAGATCACCAGGAGGGTCCACAATACACCCTCCACCGCCCGGCACCGACGGGTCTACTACAGACACCGCCACACCCTCACCATCACCGACACTCGCATCAGGCTCTAACCTCCGCACCGAAGGCCCTCGGTCCCCGGAGCGACCACTCCTGTTCGTCTTCCGGCGGTTCGTCTGAGAGCCAGGTTGACCCTGGACAGCAGTGGTGGAAGGACGACGAGAAGGGCGACCCCCTTCCAAGAACTCATCTGCCTCCAAGGGTTCCACACCAAGGGCACCAGAATCTGGTGCGACATCCTCCACCGGTGACAAAACAGGGCCACGCCCCACCGAAGCGTCAACATCGACGGCTATGGCAACTGGAGGCAGATGCACCTCAACATGCGTGACCACCGCACTATCACCCACACCAGGGGGGTCCACAGACATCGGACCCGACACGTCAGCATCAGTGGGGCGCACCGCACCCACAACGCCATCACTGGTAGGTGCAGGGGGAGGGTTCAACCCGGCAGGATCATCCCCCAGGTCCACAAGGCCATGTAGAGGCGGAAAATCCTCTTCCCGGAAGACACTGACCAACCGGACGGTGCCATTACGGCAACCAGCAGCCTGGTGTCCAGCCATACCGCACCGAAAACATGTGCGCTCTTGTCCCGCATAAAAGCACTGCACCTTGAACCCCAGAAGCACCATCGACGACGGGATCGCCTTCCTCAGCTTCATGGTAACCGTGCGGATACCCATCAGGACGCCACGAAGACGGCCAGACTTCAGCACATTTGCCCGACAGGCGAGAACACTCCCATATCCTCCTAAGAACCGGCGGAGCAGGCTCTCTGGGAACTCAAACGGCAGCCCCCGCACCACCACAAAAGTCACTGGAACACACAAGTCCGTTACAGAAACCGTACCCGCCGCGCCAGGCAAAGGTACAGTACTCCCATCATACTTGTCGACCATATCCCGGTACACCACAGCGTCAGTCAGCTTAACCAAGGCCCGATGTTCCCCAGCCAGCTGCACACCACACACATCTGCAGGGTTGAGACCCAGCACATCCAGGAGAGCAACCTCCAACAATGAGTAGTTCACCTGACCAGAGAAGGCCAGCTCAACCGTATCCACACGCCTTATAGGCGGCATGGGCAACGCCATCCCGCCAGGTCAGAGGCCACAAAAAACGCCACCAGCTGTGTGCACGCCAAACGTCCAGGCAAGACTGAGGAGTGAATGTAAACAGAACCGCTCCGCACGGCTGCCAAACAGCCCTCCCCCTGTGAAGCGGAGGGATACCATTGGCCTAGAATTTACTGGCCCAGCGTCTTACCGGGCAGTTGAGGTGGTAATGATTGACATATTGCGGGTGGATGTGGCGTCTGTGTGCGGCGTTCAACTTGTATCCGAGCATCGAGCTGTTGTGAAATTCTGCTCTACGGCTGTGTATCATGATTTTGTGGAACGCTATGACGGGAGGACAGTTACTCTGCCTGAAAGTGGTGGTTCGCTGATAGTGTCGGACAGGTGCAGTGAGACTGCTGCAACCCATCCTCCGAATTGACAGTACGATTTAATACTAAGTGTAATAAGTACACTTTCTAACTGTCATAACCAGTGCATAATTGCACTTATGGGGCTGTTACATTTACCCAACTCCCTCCCCCGATTTAATTCCCCTCGTTTTCTGTTAAGATACACAGAATTTTAGGATGAAATTTTCAATTTCATGTTGCAATACATAAGTTTTAAATATCAAGAATTTTTTTTTCTGGTTTATTAAACAATATAGATTTTATACAAAATTTTAAAATATCCAGAGTTATTTTACAATTTATTGATATATTTTAGTTTTGTTTTATTAGTTTTATAAAACTGAAATATAAATATAGCTGTAGGTTAAGTACTAATTGTAATTAAGAAGCAATAAAATTATTATCTTCAAAAACTAAGATGGTTAGGTGAGGTTGTGGTTTTCTATTCAGTTTTTGGGGTAAACTCAAATATTCACAATATATTTGACAGTACGATTTAATACTAAGTGAAAATAAGTACAATTCCTAACTGCTATGAATAGTACATAATTGCACTTATTTGTCTCCTTACATTTACCACCCCATTTTTGGAGGACGGGCTGGACTACCTATATGGCAGTTCATGGTGCTCCCTTTGAGTTCCCTGACTCTCTTCTCCAGTGTCGTTTTACCCGGTATGGGCGGGTCTTGAGTGTCCGAATGAATGCAGTCTCCTCTGGGCAGTGGAAAGGTATCCCGAATGGGACCCGCACTGTGGCGCTGCGCTTGAAGGACTCCATCCTTCTGGGCTTCATGGTACGCGTGTTCTATGGGGGTCAGCCCTGGACGTTAATTTTATTTCTTAGACTTCTACTGTTAGTGTAATATATCCTAAGTGAATTGTTATTTTGAGGCCCTTTTCTTTCCCTGATCATTTTGCCAATTCTTTTCTCCCACGAACACATAATTTTATTACCTCCTTCCTCCAAATCAATTCCCATACCACTATCTACTAACAGTTTAAACCCAAACAAACACCTCTAACCACTTCTTCCAACGAGTTCGCAACAGCAACAACCCCAGCTCTCGATAGATGCACCCCATCACGACCATACATTTCATTTCTTCCATAGAAGTGTTCCCAGTTGTCTATGAAAGATATTGCATTTGATTTGCAGTATCTTTCCAGCCGGCAATTGACACCAAGTGCCCTTGACATCCATTCATTTCCCACTCCCTTTCTTGGAAGAATGCCACATATGATCGGGATTCCTCCCTTGCTCCTAACTAATTCAATGGTTGTCCTGAATCTCTGTATTAGTTCCTCACTCCTAACTCGTCCAACATCATTACCCCTGCACTAATACAAATAATGGGTGTGTTTCCATTTCCCGTCATAATATCATTCATGTTTCCAACAATATCACCAATTCCAGCTCCCGGATAGCAAACCCTTAATCTGTTCCCCCTATCTCTGGCACAAAACGTTCTGTCTAAATACCTCACCCGGGAATCTACCACAACCAAAGCTTCGATTCTCCCTTTTCCTTTCCAGCAGTTTGAGGGACCTGCGCTTCAATGCTCCTCGTTACTTTGTCTTTGCCACCTCGTTGAACAACAGGTTCAACACAGCACTCGTCCTCTAATACGTCAAATGCGTTAAAAGTCCTAAGGTGTAGGCTATTAGTTGTCGGTTTTGCCAAGGTCTTCTTAAGACCCCTGTCTTTCACAACTTGCCAAGACGAGGACTTCTTAATACTGGTCTCGTCAGTCCTTCTTAATGAGGTCCCGTCAACACTGGCCTCCTCCTTCGTTTCCTCCCGAAGTCGTAGCCGTCGTACCTCCTCCCGCAGTGAATCCATCTCTGCTCTCAGAGCTCCAACCAGACTCACCAAATCCTTCACTAATCCTTCCATTATTGCAATAATAATGTTATTAGAATCGGAGCTCCAGCTAACACAACCTCTCACTGTGACTGCACCTGACTGACTGGTCAGGTGAAATCCTAAATTCCTAAATCTAAACTTATCCAATTTATACCCATTGTTTCGTGTTCTGTCTTTTTTTATATTTTTATTTCCCTATTAATATACCCTCTATTATGTCCATTCATCCACTTGTAAACCTCTGTCATGTCACCCCTAATTCTTCGCCTTGCCAGTGAATGCAACTTAAGCTTTGTTAATCTTTCTTCATATGAAAGATTTCTAATTTGGGGAATTAACTTAGTCATCCTACGCTGGACACGTTCAAGTGAATTTATATCCATTCTATAATTCGGCGACCAAAACTGAACTGCATAATCTAAATGGGGCCTAACCAGAGCAAGATATAGCTTAAGAACCACACCAGGTGTCTTGTTACTAACGCTTCGATTAATAAATCCCAGTGTCCTATTTGCCTTATTACGAACATTCCGGCATTTATCCTTTTGTTTTAAATTCTTACTAATCATTTCTTTAGCTGAAAGAACAACGAGAAGTAACGAAGGAGGAGACCAGTAGTAAAGGGACCTCGTCTTGGAGAGTTGTGAAAGACAGGGGCCTTAAGAAGACTTTGATAAAGCCGCCTTCAAACGCCATAGCAACTTCTAATTCATTTGACGTTTTGGAGGACGAGTGCTGTGGAGAGACTGTGGATCGCGCAAAAGGGAAAGCAACGAAGAGAAAGGAAGCGCAGGCCCCTCAGAAAGTAAAGGAAGTACCTAAGCAAACATTAGTTGTGGGAGATTCCCAGATAAGGTATTTGGATAGAACGTTTTGTGCTAGAGATAGGGGGAACAGGTTAAGGGTTTGCTATCCCGGAGCTGGCATTGGTGATATTATAAACAACATGAATGATATTATGGCTGGTAATGGGAACAATCCCATTATTTGCATTAGCGTGGGAGGAAATGATGTTGGTCGAGTTAGGAGTGAGGAACTGATTCAGAGGTATAAAACAGCCATAGAGTTAGTTAGGAGCAAGGGAGGAATCCCGATCATATGTGGCATTCTTCCAAGAAAGGGAGTGGGAAATGAATGGATATCGAGGGCACTTGGTGTCAATTGCCGGCTGGAAAGATATTGCAAATCAAATGCAATATCTTTCATAGACAACTGGGAACACTTCTATGGAAGAAATGAAATGTATGCTCGTGATGGGGTGCATCTATCGAGAGCTGGGGTTGTTGCTGTTGCGAACTCGTTAGAAGAAGTGGTTAGAGGTGTTTGTTTGGGTTTAAACTGTTAGTAGATAGAGGTATGGGAATTGATTTGGAGGAAGGAGGTAATAAAAGTATGTGTTTGTGGGAGAAAGGAATTGGCAAAACGATCAGGGAAAGAGAAGGTCCGCAAAATAACAATTCACTTAGGGTATATTACACTAACAGTAGAAGTCTAAGAAATAAAATTAACGAATTAAATGCTCTTGTCTGCACAGAAAGAATAGATATTATTGCACTTACCGAAACGTGGATGAATGTAGAAAATAGAGAACTATTAGCTGAATATCAAATATATGGATTTAAACTATTTCACACAGATAGATATATTAGACGAGGAGGTGGAGTAGCCATATATGTTAGGGACAATTTGAAATGTAGTCTCAAAGAGGGAATCAAAACAGAGCCACACACAGAAACTATTTGGATTGAATTAAACGAAAAGCTAATAATATTATAATAGGAGTAATATATAGGCCACCAAATTTAGACAGAATGGAAGCAAAGCATCTATGGGATGAAATATCTAGAGCATCTAGATCTAACAGTATTTATGTCATGGGTGACTTTAATTTTAGCGGAATAAACTGGTTGAACAAAACAGGGAATAGTGAAGCAGAAGATTTTCTAGAATTAATTGACGATTGCTTTCTTACGCAACACATTAAGGAACCAACACGGGAAAATAATATTTTAGATTTAGTGTTAACTAACAGGGAAACGCAAATTAATGACATCGAAATAGGGAGTGAGCTAGGGAGCAGTGATCACAAAGAAATCAGATTTAGCATAGAATGGAATAGACCAGTAGGAGAAAATTCTGTTAAAGTGCCAGATTTTCGAAAAGCTGATTTTAATAGCCTAAGAAATTTTTTGGGTCAAATTGATTGGAAAGTCTTGGGTATGGGGTGGGGGCCGGTCTTGGAGCGAGACATGAACCCAGCGATAGGTGACTTAAATGGGGATTTCGATGTGGATTCAATATATAACTTATTTAAGAATATTCTAAACAAAGCACAGGAACGTAGTATACCATACAAATTGAACAGATCGAATACTAATGACCCAAAGTGGATAACAAAGAATTTGAAGAACCTTATAGGTAAAAAGAGAGCTTGGTACAAAAGGATTAAAAATGGGGAGGTCACTTTAGAACAGGAATTCGTACAACTGGTTAGAAATGTTAAAAAAGAGATAAGGAAAGCAAAAAGAAACTATGAAGTTCGCATAGCAGGGCAAGCAAAGACAAATCCTAAAGGGTTTTTTCAGTTATATCGTACCAAGACTAGGGAAAGGATAGGTCCATTAAAAACTGAGACAGGTCAAATAACAGATAGTGATGAAGAGATGAGTAGTATTTTTAATAAATATTTTGTATCTGTATTTACTAAAGAGGAACTTAACAATATGCCTTCAGCCGAACAAGTCTATGTGGGTGGGGACGAGGACAGGTTGACGAGTTTAGCAGTTACCAGGGAGGATGTTCTTAAACAAATAGTAAAACTCAAACCAAACAAATCCCCAGGGCCGGATGAAGTGTTTGCCAGGGTGCTTAAAGAATGCAAAGAGGAGCTTTGTGACCCACTGTCAACCATATTTAATAAATCAATAGAGACAGGCAGAGTGCCAGAGTTTTGGAAAGTTGCTAATGTGATACCAGTTTTTAAGAAAGGAGATAGATCACTTGCGTCTAACTATCGACCAATTAGCCTAACATCTATTGTGGGAAAGTTACTCGAATCTTTAATAGCAAATAAAATTCGTCTTCATCTTGAAAAACATAAATTAATAATTGAGTCGCAACATGGTTTTATAAATGGCCGTTCATGTTTAACAAATTTGTTATCTTTTTATTCCTCCTAAGAACCGGCGGAGCAGGCTCTCTGGGAACTCAAACGGCAGCCCCCGCACCACCACAAAAGTCACTGGAACACACAAGTCCGTTACAGAAACCGTACCCGCCGCGCCAGGCAAAGGTACAGTACTCCCATCATACTTGTCGACCATATCCCGGTACACCACAGCGTCAGTCAGCTTAACCAAGGCCCGATGTTCCCCAGCCAGCTGCACACCACACACATCTGCAGGGTTGAGACCCAGCACATCCAGGAGAGCAACCTCCAACAATGAGTAGTTCACCTGACCAGAGAAGGCCAGCTCAACCGTATCCACACGCCTTATAGGCGGCATGGGCAACGCCATCCCGCCAGGTCAGAGGCCACAAAAAACGCCACCAGCTGTGTGCACGCCAAACGTCCAGGCAAGACTGAGGAGTGAATGTAAACAGAACCGCTCCGCACGGCTGCCAAACAGCCCTCCCCCTGTGAAGCGGAGGGATACCATTGGCCTAGAATTTACTGGCCCAGCGTCTTACCGGGCAGTTGAGGTGGTAATGATTGACATATTGCGGGTGGATGTGGCGTCTGTGTGCGGCGTTCAACTTGTATCCGAGCATCGAGCTGTTGTGAAATTCTGCTCTACGGCTGTGTATCATGATTTTGTGGAACGCTATGACGGGAGGACAGTTACTCTGCCTGAAAGTGGTGGTTCGCTGATAGTGTCGGACAGGTGCAGTGAGACTGCTGCAACCCATCCTCCGAATTGACAGTACGATTTAATACTAAGTGTAATAAGTACACTTTCTAACTGTCATAACCAGTGCATAATTGCACTTATGGGGCTGTTACATTTACCCAACTCCCTCCCCCGATTTAATTCCCCTCGTTTTCTGTTAAGATACACAGAATTTTAGGATGAAATTTTCAATTTCATGTTGCAATACATAAGTTTTAAATATCAAGAATTTTTTTTTCTGGTTTATTAAACAATATAGATTTTATACAAAATTTTAAAATATCCAGAGTTATTTTACAATTTATTGATATATTTTAGTTTTGTTTTATTAGTTTTATAAAACTGAAATATAAATATAGCTGTAGGTTAAGTACTAATTGTAATTAAGAAGCAATAAAATTATTATCTTCAAAAACTAAGATGGTTAGGTGAGGTTGTGGTTTTCTATTCAGTTTTTGGGGTAAACTCAAATATTCACAATATATTTGACAGTACGATTTAATACTAAGTGAAAATAAGTACAATTCCTAACTGCTATGAATAGTACATAATTGCACTTATTTGTCTCCTTACATTTACCACCCCATTTTTGGAGGACGGGCTGGACTACCTATATGGCAGTTCATGGTGCTCCCTTTGAGTTCCCTGACTCTCTTCTCCAGTGTCGTTTTACCCGGTATGGGCGGGTCTTGAGTGTCCGAATGAATGCAGTCTCCTCTGGGCAGTGGAAAGGTATCCCGAATGGGACCCGCACTGTGGCGCTGCGCTTGAAGGACTCCATCCTTCTGGGCTTCATGGTACGCGTGTTCTATGGGGGTCAGCCCTGGACGTTAATTTTATTTCTTAGACTTCTACTGTTAGTGTAATATATCCTAAGTGAATTGTTATTTTGAGGCCCTTTTCTTTCCCTGATCATTTTGCCAATTCTTTTCTCCCACGAACACATAATTTTATTACCTCCTTCCTCCAAATCAATTCCCATACCACTATCTACTAACAGTTTAAACCCAAACAAACACCTCTAACCACTTCTTCCAACGAGTTCGCAACAGCAACAACCCCAGCTCTCGATAGATGCACCCCATCACGACCATACATTTCATTTCTTCCATAGAAGTGTTCCCAGTTGTCTATGAAAGATATTGCATTTGATTTGCAGTATCTTTCCAGCCGGCAATTGACACCAAGTGCCCTTGACATCCATTCATTTCCCACTCCCTTTCTTGGAAGAATGCCACATATGATCGGGATTCCTCCCTTGCTCCTAACTAATTCAATGGTTGTCCTGAATCTCTGTATTAGTTCCTCACTCCTAACTCGTCCAACATCATTACCCCTGCACTAATACAAATAATGGGTGTGTTTCCATTTCCCGTCATAATATCATTCATGTTTCCAACAATATCACCAATTCCAGCTCCCGGATAGCAAACCCTTAATCTGTTCCCCCTATCTCTGGCACAAAACGTTCTGTCTAAATACCTCACCCGGGAATCTCCCACAACCAAAGCTTCGATTCTCCCTTTTCCTTTCCAGCAGTTTGAGGGACCTGCGCTTCAATGCTCCTCGTTACTTTGTCTTTGCCACCTCGTTGAACAACAGGTTCAACACAGCACTCGTCCTCTAATACGTCAAATGCGTTAAAAGTCCTAAGGTGTAGGCTATTAGTTGTCGGTTTTGCCAAGGTCTTCTTAAGACCCCTGTCTTTCACAACTTGCCAAGACGAGGACTTCTTAATACTGGTCTCGTCAGTCCTTCTTAATGAGGTCCCGTCAACACTGGCCTCCTCCTTCGTTTCCTCCCGAAGTCTCAGCCGTCGTACCTCCTCCCGCAGTGAATCCATCTCTGCTCTCAGAGCTCCAACCAGACTCACCAAATCCTTCACTAATCCTTCCATTATTGCAATAATAATGTTATTAGAATCAGAGCTCCACCTAACACAACCTCTCACTGTGACTGTGACTGCAAATGTTGCTACTCAGGTTTGAGTAGCAACATTTGCAAATTTGCCGATGATACGAAAATCGGTAGGGAAATTAATTCGGAGGAGGACTCACTATCAATTCAAGTTGATCTAGATAGGGTTCTGAAATGGTCAAAGGATTGGCAAATGCAGTTTAATGCTGATAAATGTAAAGTTCTGAGGCTAGGTAATGATGATAGAGTTACAAGATACGAGCTTGATGGTGTTGAGATTGCGAAGTCGGATTGCGAAAGGGATCTGGGAGTTATGATTAGTAAAAATTTAAAACAGAAGGATCAATGCATGAATGTTCGTAATAAGGCGAATAGGACACTGGGATTTATTAATCTAAGCGTTATTAACAAGACACCTGGTGTGGTTCTTAAGCTATATCTTGCTCTGGTTAGGCCCCATTTAGATTATGCAGTTCAGTTTTGGTCGCCGTATTATAGAATGGATATAAATTCACTTAAACGTGTCCAGCGTAGGATGACTAATTCCCCAAATTAGAAATCTTTCATATGAAGAAAGATTAACAAAGCTTAAGTTGCATTCACTGGAAAGGCGAAGAGTTAGGGGTGACATGATAGAGGTTTACAAGTGGATGAATGGACATAATAGGGTGTATATTAATAGGGTATTAAAAATATCAACACAAGACAGAACACGAAACAATGGGTATAAATTGGATAAGTTTAGATTTAGGAAAGACTTGGGTAAATACTGGTTCAGTAACAGGGTTGTTGATTTGTGGAACCAATTGCCGCATAATGTGGTGGGGATGGGGTCCCTTGATTGTTTCAAGCGTGGGTTGGACAAGTATATGAGTGGGATTGGGTGGTTATAGATTGGAGCTGCCTCGTATGGGCCAATAGGCCTACTGCAGTTACCTTTGTTCTTATGTTCTTATGATGGTGTTGAGATTGCGAAAGGGATCTGGGAGTTATAAGAACATAAGAACATAAGAACAAAGGCAACTGCAGAAGGCCTGTTGGCCCATACGAGGCAGCTCCTATTCTATAACCACCCAATCCCACTCATATACTTGTCCAACCCGTGCTTGAAACAATCGAGGGACCCCACCTCCACAATGTTACGCGGCAATTGGTTCCACAAATCAACAACCCTGTTACTGAACCAGTATTTACCCAAGTCTTTCCTAAATCTAAACTTATCCAATTTATACCCATTGTTTCGTGTTCTGTCCTGTGTTGATACTTTTAATACCCTATTAATATCCCCCCGGTTATGTCCATTCATCCACTTGTAAACCTCTATCATGTCACCCCTAACTCTTCGCCTTTCCAGTGAATGCAACTTAAGCTTTGTTAATCTTTCTTCATATGAAAGATTTCTAATTTGGGGAATTAACTTAGTCATCCTACGCTGGACACGTTCAAGTGAATTTATATCCATTCTATAATATGGCGACCAAAACTGAACTGCATAATCTAAATGGAGCCTAACTAGAGCAAGATATAGCTTGAGAACCACACCAGGTGTCTTGTTACTAACGCTGCGATTAATAAATCCAAGTGTCCGATTTGCCTTATTACGAACATTTATGCATTGATCCTTTTGTTTTAAATTCTTACTAATCATAACTCCCAGATCCCTTTCGCAATCCGACTTCGCAATCACAACACCATCTAGCTCGTATCTTGTAACTCTATCATCATTACCTAACCTCAGAACTTTACATTTATCAGCATTAAACTGCATCTGCCAATCCTTTGACCATTTCAAAACCCTATCTAGATCAACTTGAAGTGATAGTGAGTCCTCCTCCGAATTAATTTCCCTACCGATTTTCGTATCATCGGCAAATTTGCAAATGTTGCTACTCAGACCTGAATCTAAATCATTTATATATATTATAAACAACAGAGGTCCCAGGACAGAGCCTTGAGGCACTCCACTTACAACATTTTCCCACTCTGACTTGATTCCATTTATACTAACTCTCTGTTTCCTTTGGTATAGCCATGCCCTAATCCAGCTTAATATAGCACCCCCAATACCATGAGACTCTATCTTTTTAATCAGTCTTTCATGTGGCACTGTATCAAAAGCTTTGCTAAAGTCAAGGTATACAACATCGCAATCCTTACCACTATCAACTGCCTCAACAATGCTAGAATAAAAAGATAACAAATTTGTTAAACATGAACGGCCATTTATAAAACCATGTTGCAACTCAATTATTAATTTATGTTTTTCAAGATGAAGACGAATTTTATTTGCTATTATAGATTCGAGTAACTTTCCCACAATAGATGTTAGGCTAATTGGTCGATAGTTAGACGCAAGTGATCTATCTCCTTTCTTAAAAACTGGTATCACATTAGCAACTTTCCAAAACTCTGGCACTCTGCCTGTCTCTATTGATTTATTAAATATGGTTGACAGTGGGTCACAAAGCTCCTCTTTGCATTCTTTAAGCACCCTGGCAAACACTTCATCCGGCCCTGGGGATTTAAGAACATAAGAACATAAGAACAAAGGTAACTGCAGAAGGCCTATTGGCCCATACGAGGCAGCTCCTATTCTATAACCACCCAATCCCACTCATATACTTGTCCAACCCGTGCTTGAAACAATCGAGGGACCCCACCTCCACAATGTTACGCGGCAATTGGTTCCACAAATCAACAACCCTGTTACTGAACCAGTATTTACCCAAGTCTTTCCTAAATCTAAACTTATCCAATTTATACCCATTGTTTCGTGTTCTGTCCTGTGTTGATACTTTTAATACCCTATTAATATCCCCCCGGTTAAGAACATAAGAACATAAGAACAAAGGTAACTGCAGAAGGCCTATTGGCCCATACGAGGCAGCTCCTATTCTATAACCACCCAATCCCACTCATATACTTGTCCAACCCGTGCTTGAAACAATCGAGGGACCCCACCTCCACAATGTTACGCGGCAATTGGTTCCACAAATCAACAACCCTGTTACTGAACCAGTATTTACCCAAGTCTTTCCTAAATCTAAACTTATCCAATTTATATCCATTGTTTCGTGTTCTGTCCTGTGTTGATACTTTTAATACCCTATTAATATCCCCCCGGTTATGTCCATTCATCCACTTGTAAACCTCTATCATGTCACCCCTAACTCCTTCCTTCAGCCGAACAAGTCTATGTGGGTGGGGACGAGGACAGGTTGACGAGTTTAGCAGTTACCAGGGAGGATGTTCTTAAACAAATAGTAAAACTCAAACCAAACAAATCCCCAGGGCCGGATGAAGTGTTTGCTAGGGTGCTTAAAGAATGCAAAGAGGAGCTTTGTGACCCACTGTCAACCATATTTAATAAATCAATAGAGTCAGGCAGAGTGCCAGAGTTTTGGAAAGTTGCTAATGTGATACCAGTTTTTAAGAAAGGAGATAGATCACTTGCGTCTAACTATCGACCAATTAGCCTAACGTCTATTGTGGGAAAGTTACTCGAATCTATAATAGCAAATAAAATTCGTCTTCATCTTGAAAAACATAAATTAATAATTGAGTCGCAACATGGTTTTATAAATGGCCGTTCATGTTTAACAAATGAAGTGTTAAAGACGAAAGTCTTTAAGTGAAAGTGAAAGTGAAAGACGGTTATGTCCGGTTAGTGAAAGACGGTTATGTCCATTCATCCACTTGTAAACCTCTATCATGTCACCCCTAACTCTTCGCCTTTCCAGTGAATGCAACTTAAGCTTTGTTAATCTTTCTTCATATGAAAGATTTCTAATTTGGGGAATTAACTTAGTCATCCTACGCTGGACACGTTCAAGTGAATTTATATCCATTCTATAATATGGCGACCAAAACTGAACTGCATAATCTAAATGGGGCCTAACTAGAGCAAGATATAGCTTGAGAACCACACCAGGTGTCTTGTTACTAACGCTGCGATTAATAAATCCAAGTGTCCGATTTGCCTTATTACGAACATTTATGCATTGATCCTTTTGTTTTAAATTCTTACTAATCATAACTCCCAGATCCCTTTCGCAATCCGACTTCGCAATCACAACACCATCTAGCTCGTATCTTGTAACTCTATCATCATTACCTAACCTCAGAACTTTACATTTATCAGCATTAAACTGCATCTGCCAATCCTTTGACCATTTCAAAACCCTATCTAGATCAACTTGAAGTGATAGTGAGTCCTCCTCCGAATTAATTTCCCTACCGATTTTCGTATCATCGGCAAATTTGCAAATGTTGCTACTCAAACCTGAATCTAAATCATTTATATATATTATAAACAACAGAGGTCCCAGGACAGAGCCTTGAGGCACTCCACTTACAACATTTTCCCACTCTGACTTGATTCCATTTATACTAACTCTCTGTTTCCTTTGGTATAGCCATGCCCTAATCCAGCTTAATATAGCACCCCCAATACCATGAGACTCTATTTTTTTAATCAGTCTTTCATGTGGCACTGTATCAAAAGCTTTGCTAAAGTCAAGGTATACAACATCGCAATCCTTACCACTATCAACTGCCTCAACAATGCTAGAATAAAAAGATAACAAATTTGTTAAACATGAACGGCCATTTATAAAACCATGTTGCGACTCAATTATTAATTTATGTTTTTCAAGATGAAGACGAATTTTATTTGCTATTATAGATTCGAGTAACTTTCCCACAATAGACGTTAGGCTAATTAGTCGATAGTTAGACGCAAGTGATCTATCTCCTTTCTTAAAAACTGGTATCACATTAGCAACTTTCCAAAACTCTGGCACTCTGCCTGACTCTATTGATTTATTAAATATGGTTGACAGTGGGTCACAAAGCTCCTCTTTGCATTCTTTAAGCACCCTAGCAAACACTTCATCCGGCCCTGGGGATTTGTTTGGTTTGAGTTTTACTATTTGTTTAAGAACATCCTCCCTGGTAACTGCTAAACTCGTCAACCTGTCCTCGTCCCCACCCACATAGACTTGTTCGGCTGAAGGCATATTGTTAAGTTCCTCTTTAGTAAATACAGATACAAAATATTTATTAAAAATACTACTCATCTCTTCATCACTATCTGTTATTTGACCTGTCTCAGTTTTTAATGGACCTATCCTTTCCCTAGTCTTAGTACGATATAACTGAAAAAACCCTTTAGGATTTGTCTTTGCTTGCCCTGCTATGCGAACTTCATAGTTTCTTTTTGCTTTCCTTATCTCTTTTTTAACATTTCTAACCAGTTGTACGAATTCCTGTTCTAAAGTGACCTCCCCATTTTTAATCCTTTTGTACCAAGCTCTCTTTTTACCTATAAGGTTCTTCAAATTCTTTGTTATCCACTTTGGGTCATTAGTATTCGATCTATTCAATTTGTATGGTATACTACGTTCCTGTGCTTTGTTTAGAATATTCTTAAATAAGTTATATATTGAATCCACATCGAAATCCCCATTTAAGTCACCTATCGCTGGGTTCATGTCTCGCTCCAAGACCGGCCCCCACCCCATACCCAAGACTTTCCAATCAATTTGACCCAAAAAATTTCTTAGGCTATTAAAATCAGCTTTTCGAAAATCTGGCACTTTAACAGAATTTTCTCCTACTGGTCTATTCCATTCTATGCTAAATCTGATTTCTTTGTGATCACTGCTCCCTAGCTCACTCCCTATTTCGATGTCATTAATTTGCGTTTCCCTGTTAGTTAACACTAAATCTAAAATATTATTTTCCCGTGTTGGTTCCTTAATGTGTTGCGTAAGAAAGCAATCGTCAATTAATTCTAGAAAATCTTCTGCTTCACTATTCCCTGTTTTGTTCAACCAGTTTATTCCGCTAAAATTAAAGTCACCCATGACATAAATACTGTTAGATCTAGATGCTCTAGATATTTCATCCCATAGATGCTTTGCTTCCATTCTGTCTAAATTTGGTGGCCTATATATTACTCCTATTATAATATTATTAGCTTTTCGTTTAATTCAATCCAAATAGTTTCTGTGTGTGGCTCTGTTTTGATTCCCTCTTTGAGACTACATTTCAAATTGTCCCTAACATATATGGCTACTCCACCTCCTCGTCTAATATATCTATCTGTGTGAAATAGTTTATATCCATATATTTGATATTCAGCTAATAGTTCTCTATTTTCTACATTCATCCACGTTTCGGTAAGTGCAATAATATCTATTCTTTCTGTGCAGACAAGAGCATTTAATTCGTTAATTTTATTTCTTAGACTTCTACTGTTAGTGTAATATACCCTAAGTGAATTGTTATTTTGCGGACCTTCTCTTTCCCTGATCGTTTTGCCAATTCCTTTCTCCCACAAACACATACTTTTATTACCTCCTTCCTCCAAATCAATTCCCATACCTCTATCTACTAACAGTTTAAACCCAAACAAACACCTCTAACCACTTCTTCTAACGAGTTCGCAACAGCAACAACCCCAGCTCTCGATAGATGCACCCCATCACGAGCATACATTTCATTTCTTCCATAGAAGTGTTCCCAGTTGTCTATGAAAGATATTGCATTTAATTTGCAATATCTTTCCAGCCGGCAATTGACACCAAGTGCCCTCGATATCCATTCATTTCCCACTCCCTTTCTTGGAAGAATGCCACATATGATCGGGATTCCTCCCTTGCTCCTAACTAACTCTATGGCTGTTTTATACCTCTGAATCAGTTCCTCACTCCTAACTCGACCAACATCATTTCCTCCCACGCTAATGCAAATAATGGGATTGTTCCCATTACCAGCCATAATATCATTCATGTTGTTTATAATATCACCAATGCCAGCTCCGGGATAGCAAACCCTTAACCTGTTCCCCCTATCTCTAGCACAAAACGTTCTATCCAAATACCTTATCTGGGAATCTCCCACAACTAATGTTTGCTTAGGTACTTCCTTTACTTTCTGAGGGGCCTGCGCTTCCTTTCTCTTCGTTGCTTTCCCTTTTGCGCGATCCACAGTCTCTCCACAGCACTCGTCCTCCAAAACGTCAAATTAATTAGAAGTTGCTATGGCGTTTGAAGGCGGCTTTATCAAAGTCTTCTTAAGGCCCCTGTCTTTCACAACTCTCCAAGACGAGGTCCCTTTACTACTGGTCTCCTCCTTCGTTACTTCTCGTTGTTCGTTCAGCTAAAGAAATGATTAGAAATGATTATCCTAAAACAAAAGGATAAATGCCGGAATGTTCGTAATAAGGCAAATAGGACACTGGGATTTATTAATCGAAGCGTTAGTAACAAGACACCTGGTGTGGTTCTTAAGCTATATCTTGCTCTGGTTAGGCCCCATTTAGATTATGCAGTTCAGTTTTGGTCGCCGAATTATAGAATGGATATAAATTCACTTGAACGTGTCCAGCGTAGGATGACTAAGTTAATTCCCCAAATTAGAAATCTTTCATATGAAGAAAGATTAACAAAGCTTAAGTTGCATTCACTGGCAAGGCGAAGAATTAGGGGTGACATGATAGAGGTTTACAAGTGGATGAATGGACATAATAGAGGGTATATTAATAGGGAAATAAAAATATAAAAAAAGACAGAACACGAAACAATGGGTATAAATTGGATAAGTTTAGATTTAGGAATTTAGGATTTCACCTGACCAGTCAGTCAGGTGCAGTCACAGTGAGAGGTTGTGTTAGCTGGAGCTCCGATTCTAATAACATTATTATTACAATAATGGAAGGATTAGTAAAAGATTTGGTGAGACTGGTTGGAGCTCTGAGAGCAGAGATGGATTCCATGCGGGAGGAGGTACGACGGCTACGACTTCGGGAGGAAACGAAGGAGGAGGCCAGTGTTGACGGGACCTCATTAAGAAGGACTGACGAAACCAGTATTAAGAAGTCCTCGTCTTGGCAAGTTGTGAAAGACAGGGGTCTTAAGAAGACCTTGGCAAAACCGACAACTAATAGCCTACACCTAAGGACTTTTAACGCATTTGACGTATTAGAGGACGAGTGCTGTGTTGAACCTGTTGTTCAACGAGGTGGCAAAGACAAAGTAACGAGGAGCATTGAAGCGCAGGTCCCTCAAACAGCTCGAAAGGAAAAGGGAGAATCGAAGCTTTTGTTGTGGGAGATTCCCAGGTGAGGTATTTAGACAGAACGTTCTGTGCCAGAGATAGGAGAAACAGATTAAGGGTTTGCTATCCGGGAGCTGGCATTGTTGGAAACATGAATGATATTATGACGGGAAATGGGAACAAACCCATTATTTGTATTAGTGCAGGGGGTAATGATGTTGGGCGAGTTAGGAGTGAGGAACTAATACAGAGATTCAGGACAGCCATTGAATTAGTTAGGAGCAAGGGAGGAATCCCGATCATATGTGGCATTCTTCCAAGAAAGGGAATTGGAAATGAATGGATGTCGAGGGCACTTGGTGTCAATTGCCAGCTGGTAAGATATTGCAAATCAAATGCAATATCTTTCATAGACAACTGGGAACACGTCTATGGAAGAAATGAAATGTATGCTCGTGATGGGGTGCATCTATCGAGGGCTGGGGTGGTTAAGAACATAAGAACATAAGAACAAAGGTAACTGCAGAAGGCCTATTGGCCCATACGAGGCAGCTCCTATTCTATAACCACCCAATCCCACTCATATACTTGTCCAACCCGTGCTTGAAACAATCGAGGGACCCCACCTCCACAATGTTACGCGGCAATTGGTTCCACAAATCAACAACCCTGTTACTGAACCAGTATTTACCCAAGTCTTTCCTAAATCTAAACTTATCCAATTTATACCCATTGTTTCGTGTTCTGTCCTGTGTTGATACTTTTAATACCCTATTAATATCCCCCCGGTTATGTCCATTCATCCACTTGTAAACCTCTATCATGTCACCCCTAACTCTTCGCCTTTCCAGTGAATGCAACTTAAGCTTTGTTAATCTTTCTTCATATGAAAGATTTCTAATTTGGGGAATTAACTTAGTCATCCTACGCTGGACACGTTCAAGTGAATTTATATCCATTCTATAATATGGCGACCAAAACTGAACTGCATAATCTAAATGGGGCCTAACTAGAGCAAGATATAGCTTGAGAACCACACCAGGTGTCTTGTTACTAATGCTGCGATTAATAAATCCAAGTGTCCGATTTGCCTTATTACGAACATTTATGCATTGATCCTTTTGTTTTAAATTCTTACTAATCATAACTCCCAGATCCCTTTCGCAATCCGACTTCGCAATCACAACACCATCTAGCTCGTATCTTGTAACTCTATCATCATTACCTAACCTCAGAACTTTACATTTATCAGCATTAAACTGCATCTGCCAATCCTTTGACCATTTCAAAACCCTATCTAGATCAACTTGAAGTGATAGTGAGTCCTCCTCCGAATTAATTTCCCTACCGATTTTCGTATCATCGGCAAATTTGCAAATGTTGCTACTCAAACCTGAATCTAAATCATTTATATATATTATAAACAACAGAGGTCCCAGGACAGAGCCTTGAGGCACTCCACTTACAACATTTTCCCACTCTGACTTGATTCCATTTATACTAACTCTCTGTTTCCTTTGGTATAGCCATGCCCTAATCCAGCTTAATATAGCACCCCCAATACCATGAGACTCTATCTTTTTAATCAGTCTTTCATGTGGCACTGTATCAAAAGCTTTGCTAAAGTCAAGGTATACAACATCGCAATCCTTACCACTATCAACTGCCTCAACAATGCTAGAATAAAAAGATAACAAATTTGTTAAACATGAACGGCCATTTATAAAACCATGTTGCGACTCAATTATTAATTTATGTTTTTCAAGATGAAGACGAATTTTATTTGCTATTATAGATTCGAGTAACTTTCCCACAATAGACGTTAGGCTAATTGGTCGATAGTTAGACGCAAGTGATCTATCTCCTTTCTTAAAAACTGGTATCACATTAGCAACTTTCCAAAACTCTGGCACTCTGCCTGACTCTATTGATTTATTAAATATGGTTGACAGTGGGTCACAAAGCTCCTCTTTGCATTCTTTAAGCACCCTGGCAAACACTTCATCCGGCCCTGGGGATTTGTTTGGTTTGAGTTTTACTATTTGTTTAAGAACATCCTCCCTGGTAACTGCTAAACTCGTCAACCTGTCCTCGTCCCCACCCACATAGACTTGTTCGGCTGAAGGCATATTGTTAAGTTCCTCTTTAGTAAATACAGATACAAAATATTTATTAAAAATACTACTCATCTCTTCATCTCTATCTGTTATTTGACCTGTCTCAGTTTTTAATGGACCTATCCTTTCCCTAGTCTTAGTACGATATAACTGAAAAAACCCTTTAGGATTTGTCTTTGCTTGCCCTGCTATGCGAACTTCATAGTTCCTTTTTGCTTTCCTTATCTCTTTTTTAACATTTCTAACCAGTTGTACGAATTCCTGTTCTAAAGTGACCTCCCCATTTTTAATCCTTTTGTACCAAGCTCTCTTTTTACCTATAAGGTTCTTCAAATTCTTTGTTATCCACTTTGGGTCATTAGTATACGATCTATTCAATTTGTATGGTATACTACGTTCCTGTGCTTTGTTTAGAATATTCTTAAATAAGTTATATATTGAATCCACATCGAAATCCCCATTTAAGTCACCTATCGCTGGGTTCATGTCTCGCTCCAAGACCGGCCCACACCCCATACCCAAGACTTTCCAATCAATTTGACCCAAAAAATTTCTTAGGCTATTAAAATCAGCTTTTCGAAAATCTGGCACTTTAACAGAATTTTCTCCTACTGGTCTATTCCATTCTATGCTAAATCTGATTTCTTTGTGATCACTGCTCCCTAGCTCACTCCCTATTTCGATGTCATTAATTTGCGTTTCCCTGTTAGTTAACACTAAATCTAAAATATTATTTTCCCGTGTTGGTTCCTTAATGTGTTGCGTAAGAAAGCAATCGTCAATTAATTCTAGAAAATCTTCTGCTTCACTATTCCCTGTTTTGTTCAACCAGTTTATTCCGCTAAAATTAAAGTCACCCATGACATAAATACTGTTAGATCTAGATGCTCTAGATATTTCATCCCATAGATGCTTTGCTTCCATACTGTCTAAATTTGGTGGCCTATATATTACTCCTATTATAATATTATTAGCTTTTTCGTTTAATTCAATCCAAATAGTTTCTGTGTGTGGCTCTGTTTTGATTCCCTCTTTGAGACTACATTTCAAATTGTCCCTAACATATATGGCTACTCCACCTCCTCGTCTAATATATCTATCTGTGTGAAATAGTTTAAATCCATATATTTGATATTCAGCTAATAGTTCTCTATTTTCTACATTCATCCACGTTTCGGTAAGTGCAATAATATCTATTTTTTCTGTGCAGACAAGAGCATTTAATTCGTTAATTTTATTTCTTAGACTTCTACTGTTAGTGTAATATACCCTAAGTGAATTGTTATTTTGCGGACCTTCTCTTTCCCTGATCGTTTTGCCAATTCCTTTCTCCCACAAACACATACTTTTATTACCTCCTTCCTCCAAATCAATTCCCATACCTCTAACTACTAACAGTTTAAACCCAAACAAACACCTCTAACCACTTCTTCTAGCGAGTTCGCAACAGCAACAACCCCAGCTCTCGATAGATGCACCCCATCACGAGCATACATTTCATTTCTTCCATAGAAGTGTTCCCAGTTGTCTATGAAAGATATTGCATTTGATTTGCAATATCTTTCCAGCCAGCAATTGACACCAAGTGCCCTCGATATCCATTCATTTCCCACTCCCTTTCTTGGAAGAATGCCACATATGATCGGGATTCCTCCCTTGCTCCTAACTAACTCTATGGCTGTTTTATACCTCTGAATTAGTTCCTCACTCCTGACTCGACCAACATCATTTCCTCCCACGCTAATGCAAATAATGGGATTGTTCCCATTACCAGCCATAATATCATTCATGTTGTTTATAATATCACCAATGCCAGCTCCGGGATAGCAAACCCTTAACCTGTTCCCCCTATCTCTAGCACAAAACGTTCTATCCAAATACCTTATCTGGGAATCTCCCACAACTAATGTTTGCTTAGGTACTTCCTTTACTTTCTGAGGGGCCTGCGCTTCCTTTCTCTTCGTTGCTTTCCCTTTTGCGCGATCCACAGTCTCTCCACAGCACTCGTCCTCCAAAACGTCAAATGAATTTGAAGTTGCTATGGCGTTTGAAGGCGGCTTTATCAAAGTCTTCTTAAGGCCCCTGTCTTTCGCAACTCTCCAAGACGAGGTCCCTTTACTGCTGGTCTCCTCCTTCGTTACTTCTCGTTGTTTTTTAAGCTGACGCACCTCCTCCCGCAGAGAGTCCAACTCTGTCCTCAGGGCTCCCACTAGAGTCACCAGGTCCTTCACTACAACTTCCATATTGCTATGATAATATAACAACACTCAGGAGCTCCGGTTAACACAACCTCTCACTGTGACTTCACCTGACCGACGATGATCTCCCACAAGTGAATGCAATTTCCAGTGAATTTCCAGTGAATGCAACTTAAGCTTTGTTAATCTTTCTTCATATGAAAGATTTCTAATTTGGGGAATTAACTTAGTCATCCTACGCTGGACACGTTCAAGTGAATTTATATCCATTCTATAATATGGCGACCAAAACTGAACTGCATAATCTAAATGGGGCCTAACTAGAGCAAGATATAGCTTGAGAACCACACCAGGTGTCTTGTTACTAACGCTGCGATTAATAAATCCAAGTGTCCGATTTGCCTTATTACGAACATTTATGCATTGATCCTTTTGTTTTAAATTCTTACTAATCATAACTCCCAGATCCCTTTCGCAATCCGACTTCGCAATCACAACACCATCTAGCTCGTATCTTGTAACTCTATCATCATTACCTAACCTCAGAACTTTACATTTATCAGCATTAAACTGCATCTGCCAATCCTTTGACCATTTCAAAACCCTATCTAGATCAACTTGAAGTGATAGTGAGTCCTCCTCCGAATTAATTTCCCTACCGATTTTCGTATCATCGGCAAATTTGCAAATGTTGCTACTCAAACCTGAATCTAAATCATTTATATATATTATAAACAACAGAGGTCCCAGGACAGAGCCTTGAGGCACTCCACTTACAACATTTTCCCACTCTGACTTGATTCCATTTATACTAACTCTCTGTTTCCTTTGGTATAGCCATGCCCTAATCCAGCTTAATATAGCACCCCCAATACCATGAGACTATCTTTTTAATCAGTCTTTCATGTGGCACTGTATCAAAAGCTTTGCTAAAGTCAAGGTATACAACATCGCAATCCTTACCACTATCAACTGCCTCAACAATGCTAGAATAAAAAGATAACAAATTTGTTAAACATGAACGGCCATTTATAAAACCATGTTGCGACTCAATTATTAATTTATGTTTTTCAAGATGAAGACGAATTTTATTTGCTATTATAGATTCGAGTAACTTTCCCACAATAGACGTTAGGCTAATTGGTCGATAGTTAGACGCAAGTGATCTATCTCCTTTCTTAAAAACTGGTATCACATTAGCAACTTTCCAAAACTCTGGCACTCTGCCTGACTCTATTGATTTATTAAATATGGTTGACAGTGGGTCACAAAGCTCCTCTTTGCATTCTTTAAGCACCCTGGCAAACACTTCATCCGGCCCTGGGGATTTGTTTGGTTTGAGTTTTACTATTTGTTTAAGAACATCCTCCCTGGTAACTGCTAAACTCGTCAACCTGTCCTCGTCCCCACCCACATAGACTTGTTCGGCTGAAGGCATATTGTTAAGTTCCTCTTTAGTAAATACAGATACAAAATATTTATTGGAGGAAGGAGGTAATAAAAGTATGTGTTTGTGGGAGAAAGGAATTGGCAAAACGATCAGGGAAAGAGAAGGTCCGCAAAATAACAATTCACTTAGGGTATATTACACTAACAGTAGAAGTCTAAGAAATAAAATTAACGAATTAAATGCTCTTGTCTGCACAGAAAAATTAGATATTATTGCACTTACCGAAACGTGGATGAATGTAGAAAATAGAGAACTATTAGCTGAATATCAAATATATGGATTTAAACTATTTCACACAGATAGATATATTAGACGAGGAGGTGGAGTAGCCATATATGTTAGGGACAATTTGAAATGTAGTCTCAAAGAGGGAATCAAAACAGAGCCACACACAGAAACTATTTGGATTGAATTAAACGAAAAAGCTAATAATATTATAATAGGAGTAATATATAGGCCACCAAATTTAGACAGAATGGAAGCAAAGCATCTATGGGATGAAATATCTAGAGCATCTAGATCTAACAGTATTTATGTCATGGGTGACTTTAATTTTAGCGGAATAAACTGGTTGAACAAAACAGGGAATAGTGAAGCAGAAGATTTTCTAGAATTAATTGACGATTGCTTTCTTACGCAACACATTAAGGAACCAACACGTGAAAATAATATTTTAGATTTAGTGTTAACTAACAGGGAAACGCAAATTAATGACATCGAAATAGGGAGTGAGCTAGGGAGCAGTGATCACAAAGAAATCAGATTTAGCATAGAATGGAATAGACCAGTAGGAGAAAATTCTGTTAAAGTGCCAGATTTTCGAAAAGCTGATTTTAATAGCCTAAGAAATTTTTTGGGTCAAATTGATTGGAAAGTCTTGGGTATGGGGTGTGGGCCGGTCTTGGAGCGAGACATGAACCCAGCGATAGGTGACTTAAATGGGGATTTCGATGTGGATTCAATATATAACTTATTTAAGAATATTCTAAACAAAGCACAGGAACGTAGTATACCATACAAATTGAATAGATCGAATACTAATGACCCAAAGTGGATAACAAAGAATTTGAAGAACCTTATAGGTAAAAAGAGAGCTTGGTACAAAAGGATTAAAAATGGGGAGGTCACTTTAGAACAGGAATTCGTACAACTGGTTAGAAATGTTAAAAAAGAGATAAGGAAAGCAAAAAGAAACTATGAAGTTCGCATAGCAGGGCAAACAAAGACAAATCCTAAAGGGTTTTTTCAGTTATATCGTACTAAGACTAGGGAAAGGATAGGTCCATTATAAACTGAGACAGGTCAAATAACAGATAGTGATGAAGAGATGAGTAGTATTTTTAATAAATATTTTGTATCTGTATTTACTAAAGAGGAACTTAACAATATGCCTTCAGCCGAACAAGTCTATGTGGGTGGGGACGAGGACAGGTTGACGAGTTTAGCAGTTACCAGGGAGGATGTTCTTAAACAAATAGTAAAACTCAAACCAAACAAATCCCCAGGGCCGGATGAAGTGTTTGCCAGGGTGCTTAAAGAATGCAAAGAGGAGCTTTGTGACCCACTGTCAACCATATTTAATAAATCAATAGAGTCAGGCAGAGTGCCAGAGTTTTGGAAAGTTGCTAATGTGATACCAGTTTTTAAGAAAGGAGATAGATCACTTGCGTCTAACTATCGACCAATTAGCCTAACGTCTATTGTGGGAAAGTTACTCGAATCTATAATAGCAAATAAAATTCGTCTTCATCTTGAAAAACATAAATTAATAATTGAGTCGCAACATGGTTTTATAAATGGCCGTTCATGTTTAACAAATTTGTTATCTTTTTATTCTAGCATTGTTGAGGCAGTTGATAGTGGTAAGGATTGCGATGTTGTATACCTTGACTTTAGCAAAGCTTTTGATACAGTGCCACATGAAAGACTGATTAAAAAAATAGAGTCTCATGGTATTGGGGGTGCTATATTAAGCTGGATTAGGGCATGGCTATACCAAAGGAAACAGAGAGTTAGTATAAATGGAATCAAGTCAGAGTGGGAAAATGTTGTAAGTGGAGTGCCTCAAGGCTCTGTCCTGGGACCTCTGTTGTTTATAATATATATAAATGATTTAGATTCAGGTTTGAGTAGCAACATTTGCAAATTTGCCGATGATACGAAAATCGGTAGGGAAATTAATTCGGAGGAGGACTCACTATCACTTCAAGTTGATCTAGATAGGGTTTTGAAATGGTCAAAGGATTGGCAGATGCAGTTTAATGCTGATAAATGTAAAGTTCTGAGGTTAGGTAATGATGATAGAGTTACAAGATACGAGCTAGATGGTGTTGTGATTGCGAAGTCGGATTGCGAAAGGGATCTGGGAGTTATGATTAGTAAGAATTTAAAACAAAAGGATCAATGCATAAATGTTCGTAATAAGGCAAATCGGACACTTGGATTTATTAATCGCAGCGTTAGTAACAAGACACCTGGTGTGGTTCTCAAGCTATATCTTGCTCTAGTTAGGCCCCATTTAGATTATGCAGTTCAGTTTTGGTCGCCATATTATAGAATGGATATAAATTCACTTGAACGTGTCCAGCGTAGGATGACTAAGTTAATTCCCCAAATTAGAAATCTTTCATATGAAGAAAGATTAACAAAGCTTAAGTTGCATTCACTGGAAAGGCGAAGAGTTAGGGGTGACATGATAGAGGTTTACAAGTGGATGAATGGACATAACCGGGGGGATATTAATAGGGTAAATATCAGTGTTGTGTTATTTTCAGTGTTGTTATATTATCATAGCAATATGGAAGTTGTAGTGAAGGACCTGGTGACTCTAGTGGGAGCCCTGAGGACAGAGTTGGACTCTCTGCGGGAGGAGGTGCGTCAGCTTAAAAAACAACGAGAAGTGACGAGGGAGGAGACCAGCAGTAAAGGGACCTCGTCTTGGAGAGTTGCGAAAGACAGGGGCCTTAAGAAGACTTTGATAAAGCCGCCTTCAAACGCCATAGCAACTTCAAATTCATTTGACGTTTTGGAGGACGAGTGCTGTGGAGAGACTGTGGATCGCGCAAAAGGGAAAGCAACGAAGAGAAAGGAAGCGCAGGCCCCTCAGAAAGTAAAGGAAGTACCTAAGCAAACATTAGTTGTGGGAGATTCCCAGATAAGGTATTTGGATAGAACGTTTTGTGCTAGAGATAGGGGGAACAGGTTAAGGGTTTGCTATCCCGGAGCTGGCATTGGTGATATTATAAACAACATGAATGATATTATGGCTGGTAATGGGAACAATCCCATTATTTGCATTAGCGTGGGAGGAAATGATGTTGGTCGAGTCAGGAGTGAGGAACTGATTCAGAGGTATAAAACAGCCATAGAGTTAGTTAGGAGCAAGGGAGGAATCCCGATCATATGTGGCATTCTTCCAAGAAAGGGAGTGGGAAATGAATGGATATCGAGGGCACTTGGTGTCAATTGCCGGCTGGAAAGATATTGCAAATCAAATGCAATATCTTTCATAGACAACTGGGAACACTTCTATGGAAGAAATGAAATGTATGCTCGTGATGGGGTGCATCTATCGAGAGCTGGGGTTGTTGCTGTTGCGAACTCGCTAGAAGAAGTGGTTAGAGGTGTTTGTTTGGGTTTAAACTGTTAGTAGATAGAGGTATGGGAATTGATTTGGAGGAAGGAGGTAATAAAAGTATGTGTTTGTGGGAGAAAGGAATTGGCAAAACGATCAGGGAAAGAGAAGGTCCGCAAAATAACAATTCACTTAGGGTATATTACACTAACAGTAGAAGTCTAAGAAATAAAATTAACGAATTAAATGCTCTTGTCTGCACAGAAAAAATAGATATTATTGCACTTACCGAAACGTGGATGAATGTAGAAAATAGAGAACTATTAGCTGAATATCAAATATATGGATTTAAACTATTTCACACAGATAGATATATTAGACGAGGAGGTGGAGTAGCCATATATGTTAGGGACAATTTGAAATGTAGTCTCAAAGAGGGAATCAAAACAGAGCCACACACAGAAACTATTTGGATTGAATTAAACGAAAAAGCTAATAATATTATAATAGGAGTAATATATAGGCCACCAAATTTAGACAGAATGGAAGCAAAGCATCTATGGGATGAAATATCTAGAGCATCTAGATCTAACAGTATTTATGTCATGGGTGACTTTAATTTTAGCGGAATAAACTGGTTGAACAAAACAGGGAATAGTGAAGCAGAAGATTTTCTAGAATTAATTGACGATTGCTTTCTTACGCAACACATTAAGGAACCAACACAGGAAAATAATATTTTAGATTTAGTTTTAACTAACAGGGAAACGCAAATTAATGACATCGAAATAGGGAGTGAGCTAGGGAGCAGTGATCACAAAGAAATCAGATTTAGCATAGAATGGAATAGACCAGTAGGAGAAAATTCTGTTAAAGTGCCAGATTTTCGAAAAGCTGATTTTAATAGCCTAAGAAATTTTTTGGGTCAAATTGATTGGAAAGGCTTGGGTATGGGGTGTGGGCCGGTCTTGGAGCGAGACATGAACCCAGCGATAGGTGACTTAAATGGGGATTTCGATGTGGATTCAATATATAACTTATTTAAGAATATTCTAAACAAAGCACAGGAACGTAGTATACCATACAAATTGAATAGATCGTATACTAATGACCCAAAGTGGATAACAAAGAATTTGAAGAACCTTATAGGTAAAAAGAGAGCTTGGTACAAAAGGATTGAAAATGGGGAGGTCACTTTAGAACAGGAATTCGTACAACTGGTTAGAAATGTTAAAAAAGAGATAAGGAAAGCAAAAAGGAACTATGAAGTTCGCATAGCAGGGCAAGCAAAGATAAATCCTAAAGGGTTTTTTCAGTTATATCGTACTAAGACTAGGGAAAGGATAGGTCCATTAAAAACTGAGACAGGTCAAATAACAGATAGTGATGAAGAGATGAGTAGTATTTTTAATAAATATTTTGTATCTGTATTTACTAAAGAGGAACTTAACAATATGCCTTCAGCCGAACAAGTCTATGTGGGTGGGGACGAGGACAGGTTGACGAGTTTAGCAGTTACCAGGGAGGATGTTCTTAAACAAATAGTAAAACTCAAACCAAACAAATCCCCAGGGCCGGATGAAGTGTTTGCTAGGGTGCTTAAAGAATGCAAACAGGAGCTTTGTGACCCACTGTCAACCATATTTAATAAATCAATAGAGTCAGGCAGAGTGCCAGAGTTTTGGAAAGTTGCTAATGTGATACCAGTTTTTAAGAAAGGAGATAGATCACTTGCGTCTAACTATCGACCAATTAGCCTAACGTCTATTGTGGGAAAGTTACTCGAATCTATAATAGCAAATAAAATTCGTCTTCATCTTGAAAAACATAAATTAATAATTGAGTCGCAACATGGTTTTATAAATGGCCGTTCATGTTTAACAAATTTGTTATCTTTTTAATTTTAGGGTGCTTAAAGAATGCAAAGAGGAGCTTTGTGACCCACTGTCAACCATATTTAATAAATCAATAGAGTCAGGCAGAGTGCCAGAGTTTTGGAAAGTTGCTAATGTGATACCAGTTTTTAAGAAAGGGGATAGATCACTTGCGTCTAACTATCGACCAATTAGCCTAACGTCTATTGTGGGAAAGTTACTCGAATCTATAATAGCAAATAAAATTCGTCTTCATCTTGAAAAACATAAATTAATAATTGAGTTGCAACATGGTTTTATAAATGGCCGTTCATGTTTAACAAATTTGTTATCTTTTTATTCTAGCATTGTTGAGGCAGTTGATAGTGGTAAGGATTGCGATGTTGTATACCTTGACTTTAGCAAAGCTTTTGATACAGTGCCACATGAAAGACTGATTAAAAAAATAGAGTCTCATGGTATTGGGGGTGCTATATTAAGCTGGATTAGGGCATGGCTATACCAAAGGAAACAGAGAGTTAGTATAAATGGAATCAAGTCAGAGTGGGAAAATGTTGTAAGTGGAGTGCCTCAAGGCTCTGTCCTGGGACCTCTGTTGTTTATAATATATATAAATGATTTAGATTCAGGTTTGAGTAGCAACATTTGCAAATTTGCCGATGATACGAAAATCGGTAGGGAAATTAATTCGGAGGAGGACTCACTATCACTTCAAGTTGATCTAGATAGGGTTTTGAAATGGTCAAAGGATTGGCAGATGCAGTTTAATGCTGATAAATGTAAAGTTCTGAGGTTAGGTAATGATGATAGAGTTACAAGATACGAGCTAGATGGTGTTGTGATTGCGAAGTCGGATTGCGAAAGGGATCTGGGAGTTATGATTAGTAAGAATTTAAAACAAAAGGATAAGAACATAAGAACATAAGAACAAAGGTAACTGCAGAAGGCCTATTGGCCCATACGAGGCAGCTCCTATTCTATAACCACCCAATCCCACTCATATACTTGTCCAACCCGTGCTTGAAACAATCGAGGGACCCCACCTCCACAATGTTACGCGGCAATTGGTCCCACAAATCAACAACCCTGTTACTGAACCAGTATTTACCCAAGTCTTTCCTAAATCTAAACTTATCCAATTTATATCCATTGTTTCGTGTTCTGTCCTGTGTTGATACTTTTAACATAAGAACATAAGAACATAAGAACAAAGGTAACGGCAGAAGGCCTATTGGCCCATACGAGGCAGCTCCTATTCTATAACCACCCAATCCCACTCATATACTTGTCCAACCCGTGCTTGAAACAATCGAGGGACCCCACCTCCACAATGTTACGCGGCAATTGGTTCCACAAATCAACAACCCTGTTACTGAACCAGTATTTACCCAAGTCTTTCCTAAATCTAAACTTATCCAATTTATCCAGTCGGTCAGGTGAAGTCACAGTGAGAGGTTGTGTTAACCGGAGCTCCTGAGTGTTGTTATATTATCATAGCAATATGGAAGTTGTAGTGAAGGACCTGGTGACTCTAGTGGGAGCCCTGAGGACAGAGTTGGACTCTCTGCGGGAGGAGGTGCGTCAGCTTAAAAAACAACGAGAAGTAACGAAGGAGGAGACCAGCAGTAAAGGTACCTCGTCTTGGAGAGTTGCGAAAGACAGGGGCCTTAAGAAGACTTTGATAAAGCCGCCTTCAAACGCCATAGCAACTTCAAATTCATTTGACGTTTTGGAGGACGAGTGCTGTGGAGAGACTGTGGATCGCGCAAAAGGGAAAGCAACGAAGAGAAAGGAAGCGCAGGCCCCTCAGAAAGTAAAGGAAGTACCTAAGCAAACATTAGTTGTGGGAGATTCCCAGATAAGGTATTTGGATAGAACGTTTTGTGCTAGAGATAGGGGGAACAGGTTAAGGGTTTGCTATCCCGGAGCTGGCATTGGTGATATTATAAACAACATGAATGATATTATGGCTGGTAATGGGAACAATCCCATTATTTGCATTAGCGTGGGAGGAAATGATGTTGGTCGAGTCAGGAGTGAGGAACTGATTCAGAGGTATAAAACAGCCATAGAGTTAGTTAGGAGCAAGGGAGGAATCCCGATCATATGTGGCATTCTTCCAAGAAAGGGAGTGGGAAATGAATGGATATCGAGGGCACTTGGTGTCAATTGCCGGCTGGAAAGATATTGCAAATCAAATGCAATATCTTTCATAGACAACTGGGAACACTTCTATGGAAGAAATGAAATGTATGCTCGTGATGGGGTGCATCTATCGAGAGCTGGGGTTGTTGCTGTTGCGAACTCGCTAGAAGAAGTGGTTAGAGGTGTTTGTTTGGGTTTAAACTGTTAGTAGATAGAGGTATGGGAATTGATTTGGAGGAAGGAGGTAATAAAAGTATGTGTTTGTGGGAGAAAGGAATTGGCAAAACGATCAGGGAAAGAGAAGGTCCGCAAAATAACAATTCACTTAGGGTATATTACACTAACAGTAGAAGTCTAAGAAATAAAATTAACGAATTAAATGTTCTTGTCTGCACAGAAAAAATAGATATTATTGCACTTACCGAAACGTGGATGAATGTAGAAAATAGAGAACTATTAGCTGAATATCAAATATATGGATTTAAACTATTTCACACAGATAGATATATTAGACGAGGAGGTGGAGTAGCCATATATGTTAGGGACAATTTGAAATGTAGTCTCAAAGAGGGAATCAAAACAGAGCCACACACAGAAACTATTTGGATTGAATTAAACGAAAAAGCTAATAATATTATAATAGGAGTAATATATAGGCCACCAAATTTAGACAGAATGGAAGCAAAGCATCTATGGGATGAAATATCTAGAGCATCTAGATCTAACAGTATTTATGTCATGGGTGACTTTAATTTTAGCGGAATAAACTGGTTGAACAAAACAGGGAATAGTGAAGCAGAAGATTTTCTAGAATTAATTGACGATTGCTTTCTTACGCAACACATTAAGGAACCAACACGGGAAAATAATATTTTAGATTTAGTGTTAACTAACAGGGAAACGCAAATTAATGACATCGAAATAGGGAGTGAGCTAGGGAGCAGTGATCACAAAGAAATCAGATTTAGCATAGAATGGAATAGACCAGTAGGAGAAAATTCTGTTAAAGTGCCAGATTTTCGAAAAGCTGATTTTAATAGCCTAAGAAATTTTTTGGGTCAAATTGATTGGAAAGGCTTGGGTATGGGATGTGGGCCGGTCTTGGAGCGAGACATGAACCCAGCGATAGGTGACTTAAATGGGGATTTCGATGTGGATTCAATATATAACTTATTTAAGAATATTCTAAACAAAGCACAGGAACGTAGTATACCATACAAATTGAATAGATCGTATACTAATGACCCAAAGTGGATAACAAAGAATTTGAAGAACCTTATAGGTAAAAAGAGAGCTTGGTACAAAAGGATTAAAAATGGGGAGGTCACTTTAGAACAGGAATTCGTACAACTGGTTAGAAATGTTAAAAAAGAGATAAGGAAAGCAAAAAGGAACTATGAAGTTCGCATAGCAGGGCAAGCAAAGACAAATCCTAAAGGGTTTTTTCAGTTATATCGTACTAAGACTAGGGAAAGGATAGGTCCATTAAAAACTGAGACAGGTCAAATAACAGATAGTGATGAAGAGATGAGTAGTATTTTTAATAAATATTTTGTATCTGTATTTACTAAAGAGGAACTTAACAATATGCCTTCAGCCGAACAAGTCTATGTGGGTGGGGACGAGGACAGGTTGACGAGTTTAGCAGTTACCAGGGAGGATGTTCTTAAACAAATAGTAAAACTCAAACCAAACAAATCCCCAGGGCCGGATGAAGTGTTTGCTAGGGTGCTTAAAGAATGCAAAGAGGAGCTTTGTGACCCACTGTCAACCATATTTAATAAATCAATAGAGTCAGGCAGAGTGCCAGAGTTTTGGAAAGTTGCTAATGTGATACCAGTTTTTAAGAAAGGAGATAGATCACTTGCGTCTAACTATCGACCAATTAGCCTAACGTCTATTGTGGGAAAGTTACTCGAATCTATAATAGCAAATAAAATTCGTCTTCATCTTGAAAAACATAAATTAATAATTGAGTCGCAACATGGTTTTATAAATGGCCGTTCATGTTTAACAAATTTGTTATCTTTTTATTCTAGCATTGTTGAGGCAGTTGATAGTGGTAAGGATTGCGATGTTGTATACCTTGACTTTAGCAAAGCTTTTGATACAGTGCCACATGAAAGACTGATTAAAAAAATAGAGTCTCATGGTATTGGGGGTGCTATATTAAGCTGGATTAGGGCATGGCTATACCAAAGGAAACAGAGAGTTAGTATAAATAGAATCAAGTCAGAGTGGGAAAATGTTGTAAGTGGAGTGCCTCAAGGCTCTGTCCTGGGACCTCTGTTGTTTATAATATATATAAATGATTTAGATTCAGGTTTGAGTAGCAACATTTGCAAATTTGCCGATGATACGAAAATCGGAAGGGAAATTAATTCGGAGGAGGACTCACTATCACTTCAAGTTGATCTAGATAGGGTTTTGAAATGGTCAAAGGATTGGCAGATGCAGTTTAATGCTGATAAATGTAAAGTTCTGAGGTTAGGTAATGATGATAGAGTTACAAGATACGAGCTAGATGGTGTTGTGATTGCGAAGTCGGATTGCGAAAGGGATCTGGGAGTTATGATTAGTAAGAATTTAAAACAAAAGGATCAATGCATAAATGTTCGTAATAAGGCAAATCGGACACTTGGATTTATTAATCGCAGCGTTAGTAACAAGACACCTGGTGTGGTTCTCAAGCTATATCTTGCTCTAGTTAGGCCCCATTTAGATTATGCAGTTCAGTTTTGGTCGCCATATTATAGAATGGATATAAATTCACTTGAACGTGTCCAGCGTAGGATGACTAAGTTAATTCCCCAAATTAGAAATCTTTCATATGAAGAAAGATTAACAAAGCTTAAGTTGCATTCACTGGAAAGGCGAAGAGTTAGGGGTGACATGATAGAGGTTTACAAGTGGATGAATGGACATAACCGGGGGGATATTAATAGGGTATTAAAAGTATCAACACAGGACAGAACACGAAACAATGGATATAAATTGGATAAGTTTAGATTTAGGAAAGACTTGGGTAAATACTGGTTCAGTAACAGGGTTGTTGATTTGTGGAACCAATTGCCGCGTAACATTGTGGAGGTGGGGTCCCTCGATTGTTTCAAGCACGGGTTGGACAAGTATATGAGTGGGATTGGGTGGTTATAGAATAGGAGCTGCCTCGTATGGGCCAATAGGCCTTCTGCAGTTACCTTTGTTCTTATGTTCTTATGTTCTAATATCCCCCCGGTTATGTCCATTCATCCACTTGTAAACCTCTATCATGTCACCCCTAACTCTTCGCCTTTCCAGTGAATGCAACTTAAGCTTTGTTAATCTTTCTTCATATGAAAGATTTCTAATTTGGGGAATTAACTTAGTCATCCTACGCTGGACACGTTCAAGTGAATTTATATCCATTCTATAATATGGCGACCAAAACTGAACTGCATAATCTAAATGGGGCCTAACTAGAGCAAGATATAGCTTGAGAACCACACCAGGTGTCTTGTTACTAACGCTGCGATTAATAAATCCAAGTGTCCGATTTGCCTTATTACGAACATTTATGCATTGATCCTTTTGTTTTAAATTCTTACTAATCATAACTCCCAGATCCCTTTCGCAATCCGACTTCGCAATCACAACACCATCTAGCTCGTATCTTGTAACTCTATCAATCATAAATGCATAAATGCATAAATCAATGCATAAATGTTCGTAATAAGGCAAATCGGACACTTGGATTTATTAATCGCAGCGTTAGTAACAAGACACCTGGTGTGGTTCTCAAGCTATATCTTGCTCTAGTTAGGCCCCATTTAGATTATGCAGTTCAGTTTTGGTCGCCATATTATAGAATGGATATAAATTCACTTGAACGTGTCCAGCGTAGGATGACTAAGTTAATTCCCCAAATTAGAAATCTTTCATATGAAGAAAGATTAACAAAGCTTAAGTTGCATTCACTGGAAAGGCGAAGAGTTAGGGGTGACATGATAGAGGTTTACAAGTGGATGAATGGACATAACCGGGGGGATATTAATAGGGTATTAAAAGTATCAACACAGGACAGAACACGAAACAATGGATATAAATTGGATAAGTTTAGATTTAGGAAAGACTTGGGTAAATACTGGTTCAGTAACAGGGTTGTTGATTTGTGGAACCAATTGCCGCGTAACATTGTGGAGGTGGGGTCCCTCGATTGTTTCAAGCATGCGTTGGACAAGTATATGAGTGGGATTGGGTGGTTATAGAATAGGAGCTGCCTCGTATGGGCCAATAGGCCTTCTGCAGTTACCTTTGTTCTTATGTTCTTATGTTCTTAAATGTTGTAAGTGGAGTGCCTCAAGGCTCTGTCCTGGGACCTCTGTTGTTTATAATATATATAAATGATTTAGATTCAGGTTTGAGTAGCAACATTTGCAAATTTGCCGATGATACGAAAATCGGAAGGGAAATTAATTCGGAGGAGGACTCACTATCACTTCAAGTTGATCTAGATAGGGTTTTGAAATGGTCAAAGGATTGGCAGATGCAGTTTAATGCTGATAAATGTAAAGTTCTGAGGTTAGGTAATGATGATAGAGTTACAAGATACGAGCTAGATGGTGTTGTGATTGCGAAGTCGGATTGCGAAAGGGATCTGGGAGTTATGATTAGTAAGAATTTAAAACAAAAGGATCAATGCATAAATGTTCGTAATAAGGCAAATCGGACACTTGGATTTATTAATCGCAGCGTTAGTAACAAGACACCTGGTGTGGTTCTCAAGCTATATCTTGCTCTAGTTAGGCCCCATTTAGATTATGCAGTTCAGTTTTGGTCGCCATATTATAGAATGGATATAAATTCACTTGAACGTGTCCAGCGTAGGATGACTAAGTTAATTCCCCAAATTAGAAATCTTTCATATGAAGAAAGATTAACAAAGCTTAAGTTGCATTCACTGGAAAGGCGAAGAGTTAGGGGTGACATGATAGAGGTTTACAAGTGGATGAATGGACATAACCGGGGGGATATTAATAGGGTATTAAAAGTATCAACACAGGACAGAACACGAAACAATGGATATAAATTGGATAAGTTTAGATTTAGGAAAGACTTGGGTAAATACTGGTTCAGTAACAGGGTTGTTGATTTGTGGAACCAATTGCCGCGTAACATTGTGGAGGTGGGGTCCCTCGATTGTTTCAAGCACGGGTTGGACAAGTATATGAGTGGGATTGGGTGGTTATAGAATAGGAGCTGCCTCGTATGGGCCAATAGGCCTTCTGCAGTTACCTTTGTTCTTATGTTCTTATGTTCTTATACCCATTGTTTCGTGTTCTGTCCTGTGTTGATACTTTTAATACCCTATTAATATCCCCCCGGTTATGTCCATTCATCCACTTGTAAACCTCTATCATGTCACCCCTAACTCTTCGCCTTTCCAGTGAATGCAACTTAAGCTTTGTTAATCTTTCTTCATATGAAAGATTTCTAATTTGGGGAATTAACTTAGTCATCCTACGCTGGACACGTTCAAGTGAATTTATATCCATTCTATAATATGGCGACCAAAACTGAACTGCATAATCTAAATGGGGCCTAACTAGAGCAAGATATAGCTTGAGAACCACACCAGGTGTCTTGTTACTAACGCTGCGATTAATAAATCCAAGTGTCCGATTTGCCTTATTACGAACATTTATGCATTGATCCTTTTGTTTTAAATTCTTACTAATCATAACTCCCAGATCCCTTTCGCAATCCGACTTCGCAATCACAACACCATCTAGCTCGTATCTTGTAACTCTATCATCAATGCATAAATGTTCGTAATAAGGCAAATCGGACACTTGGATTTATTAATCGCAGCGTTAGTAACAAGACACCTGGTGTGGTTCTCAAGCTATATCTTGCTCTAGTTAGGCCCCATTTAGATTATGCAGTTCAGTTTTGGTCGCCATATTATAGAATGGATATAAATTCACTTGAACGTGTCCAGCGTAGGATGACTAAGTTAATTCCCCAAATTAGAAATCTTTCATATGAAGAAAGATTAACAAAGCTTAAGTTGCATTCACTGGAAAGGCGAAGAGTTAGGGGTGACATGATAGAGGTTTACAAGTGGATGAATGGACATAACCGGGGGGATATTAATAGGGTATTAAAAGTATCAACACAGGACAGAACACGAAACAATGGATATAAATTGGATAAGTTTAGATTTAGGAAAGACTTGGGTAAATACTGGTTCAGTAACAGGGTTGTTGATTTGTGGAACCAATTGCCGCGTAACATTGTGGAGGTGGGGTCCCTCGATTGTTTCAAGCATGCGTTGGACAAGTATATGAGTGGGATTGGGTGGTTATAGAATAGGAGCTGCCTCGTATGGGCCAATAGGCCTTCTGCAGTTACCTTTGTTCTTATGTTCTTATGTTCTTAAATGTTGTAAGTGGAGTGCCTCAAGGCTCTGTCCTGGGACCTCTGTTGTTTATAATATATATAAATGATTTAGATTCAGGTTTGAGTAGCAACATTTGCAAATTTGCCGATGATACGAAAATCGGTAGGGAAATTAATTCGGAGGAGGACTCACTATCACTTCAAGTTGATCTAGATAGGGTTTTGAAATGGTCAAAGGATTGGCAGATGCAGTTTAATGCTGATAAATGTAAAGTTCTGAGGTTAGGTAATGATGATAGAGTTACAAGATACGAGCTAGATTGTGTTGTGATTGCGAAGTCGGATTGCGAAAGGGATCTGGGAGTTATGATTAGTAAGAATTTAAAACAAAAGGATCAATGCATAAATGTTCGTAATAAGGCAAATCGGACACTTGGATTTATTAATCGCAGCGTTAGTAACAAGACACCTGGTGTGGTTCTCAAGCTATATCTTGCTCTAGTTAGGCCCCATTTAGATTATGCAGTTCAGTTTTGGTCGTTATATTATAGAATGGATATAAATTCACTTGAACGTGTCCAGCGTAGGATGACTAAGTTAATTCCCCAAATTAGAAATCTTTCATATGAAGAAAGATTAACAAAGCTTAAGTTGCATTCACTGGAAAGGCGAAGAGTTAGGGGTGACATGATAGAGGTTTACAAGTGGATGAATGGACATAACCGGGGGGATATTAATAGGGTATTAAAAGTATCAACACAGGACAGAACACGAAACAATGGATATAAATTGGATAAGTTTAGATTTAGGAAAGACTTGGGTAAATACTGGTTCAGTAACAGGGTTGTTGATTTGTGGAACCAATTGCCGCGTAACATTGTGGAGGTGGGGTCCCTCGATTGTTTCAAGCACGGGTTGGACAAGTATATGAGTGGGATTGGGTGGTTATAGAATAGGAGCTGCCTCGTATGGGCCAATTGGCCTTCTGCAGTTACCTTTGTTCTTATGTTCTTATGTTCTTAGGGTATTAAAAGTATCAACACAGGACAGAACACGAAACAATGGATATAAATTGGATAAGTTTAGATTTAGGAAAGACTTGGGTAAATACTGGTTCAGTAACATAAGAACATAAGAACATAAGAATAAAGGTAACTGCAGAAGGCCTATTGGCCCATACGAGGCAGCTCCTATTTATAAGAACATAAGAACAAAGGCAACCGCAGAAGGCCCACCGGCCCACACGAGGCAGCTCCCATCTGCAACCACCCAATCCCACTCACACACCCGTCCAACCCGCGCCCGAAACAATCACACAACCCTGTGTGTGTGTGCTCGTGATGGGGTGCATCTGTCGAGGGCTGGGGTTGTTGCTGTTGCGAGCTCGTTGGAGGGAGTGGTTGGAGGTGTTTGTTTGGGTTTAAACTGTTGGTGGGTGGAGGTATGGGAATTGATTTGGAGGAGGGAGGTGATGGGGGTGTGTGTTTGTGGGAGAGGGGAATTGGCGGGGCGATCGGGGAAAGAGAAGGTCCGCAGGGTGACAGTTCACTTGGGGTATATTACACTAACAGTGGAAGTCTAAGAGGTGGGATTGGCGAATTGGGTGCTCTTGTCTGCACAGAAAAAATGGATGTTGTTGCACTTGCCGAAGCGTGGATGAATGTGGAAGGTGGAGAGCTGTTGGCTGAATGTCAATTATATGGATTTGGGCTATTTCACACAGATAGATGTGTTGGACGGGGAGGTGGAGTAGCCATGTGTGTCGGGGACAGTTTGAAGTGTAGTCTCGGGGAAGGAATCAAAACGGAGCCGCACACGGAGGCTGTTTGGGTTGAATTGAACGAGGGGGCTAATAATATTATAATGGGAGTAATGTGTGGGCCACCAAATTTGGACAGAGTGGAGGCGGAGCATCTGTGGGATGGGATGTCTGGAGCATCTGGATCTGGCAGTGTTTGTGTCGTGGGTGACTTTAATTTTAGCGGGGTGGGCTGGTTGAGCGGGGCGGGGAGTGGTGAAGCGGAAGATTTTCTAGAGTTGGTTGACGATTGCTTTCTTGCGCAACACATTGAGGAACCAGCGCGGGAGGATAATGTTTTAGATTTAGTGTTGACTAACAGGGGAACGCAGGTTGATGGCATCGAGATGGGGAGTGGGCTGGGGAGCAGTGATCGCGGGGAGGTCAGATTTGGCATGGAGTGGAATAGGCCAGTGGGAGAGGATTCTGTTGGGGTGCCAGATTTTCGAAAAGCTGATTTTGGTAGCCTAGGAGATTTTTTGGGTCGGGTTGATTGGAGGGTCTTGGGTGTGGGGTGTGGGCCGGTCTTGGAGCGAGACATGAACCCAGCGATAGGTGACTTAAATGGGGATTTCGATGTGGATTCAATATATAACTTATTTAAGAATATTCTAAACAAAGCACAGGAACGTAGTATACCATACAAATTGAATAGATCGAATACTAATGACCCAAAGTGGATAACAAAGAATTTGAAGAACCTTATAGGTAAAAAGAGAGCTTGGTACAAAAGGATTAAAAATGGGGAGGTCACTTTAGAACAGGAATTCGTACAACTGGTTAGAAATGTTAAAAAAGAGATAAGGAAAGCAAAAAGAAACTATGAAGTTCGCATAGCAGGGCAAGCAAAGACAAATCCTAAAGGGTTTTTTCAGTTATATCGTACTAAGACTAGGGAAAGGATAGGTCCATTAAAAACTGAGACAGGTCAAATAACAGATAGTGATGAAGAGATGAGTAGTATTTTTAATAAATATTTTGTATCTGTATTTACTAAAGAGGAACTTAACAATATGCCTTCAGCCGAGCAAGCCTATGTGGGTGGGGACGAGGACAGGTTGACGAGTTTAGCAGTTACCAGGGAGGATGTTCTTAAACAAATAGTAAAACTCAAACCAAACAAATCCCCAGGGCCGGATGAAGTGTTTGCCAGGGTGCTTAAAGAATGCAAAGAGGAGCTTTGTGACCCACTGTCAACCATATTTAATAAATCAATAGAGTCAGGCAGAGTGCCAGAGTTTTGGAAAGTTGCTAATGTGATACCAGTTTTTAAGAAAGGAGATAGATCACTTGCGTCTAACTATCGACCAATTAAGATGAGAACATAAGATCTAACAGGGTTGTTGATGTAACCTAACAGGGATGTTGTTGATGTAACAGGGTTGTTGATTTGTGGAACCAATTGCCGCGTAACATTGTGGAGGTGGGGTCCCTCGATTGTTTCAAGCACGGGTTGGACAAGTATATGAGTGGGATTGGGTGGTTATAGAATAGGAGCTGCCTCGAATGGGCCAATAGGCCTTCTGCAGTTACCTTTGTTCTTATGTTCTTATGTTCTTCTTAAATGATTTAGATTCAGGTTTGAGTAGCAACATTTGCAAATTTGCCGATGATACGAAAATCGGTAGGGAAATTAATTCGGAGGAGGACTCACTATCACTTCAAGTTGATCTAGATAGAGTTTTGAAATGGTCAAAGGATTGGCAGATGCAGTTTAATGCTGATAAATGTAAAGTTCTGAGGTTAGGTAATGATGATAGAGTTACAAGATACGAGCTAGATGGTGTTGTGATTGCGAAGTCGGATTGCGAAAGGGATCTGGGAGTTATGATTAGTAAGAATTTAAAACAAAAGGATCAATGCATAAATGTTCGTAATAAGGCAAATCGGACACTTGGATTTATTAATCGCAGCGTTAGTAACAAGACACCTGGTGTGGTTCTCAAGCTATATCTTGCTCTAGTTAGGCCCCATTTAGATTATGCAGTTCAGTTTTGGTCGCCATATTATAGAATGGATATAAATTCACTTGAACGTGTCCAGCGTAGGATGACTAAGTTAATTCCCCAAATTAGAAATCTTTCATATGAAGAAAGATTAACAAAGCTTAAGTTGCATTCACTGGAAAGGCGAAGAGTTAGGGGTGACATGATAGAGGTTTACAAGTGGATGAATGGACATAACCGGGGGGATATTAATAGGGTATTAAAAGTATCAACACAGGACAGAACACGAAACAATGGGTATAAATTGGATAAGTTTAGATTTAGGAAAGACTTGGGTAAATACTGGTCAGTAACAGGGTTGTTGATTTGTGGAACCAATTGCCGCGTAACATTGTGGAGGTGGGGTCGCTCGATTGTTTCAAGCACGGGTTGGACAAGTATATGAGTGGGATTGGGTGGTTATAGAATAGGAGCTGCCTCGTATGGGCCAATAGGCCTTCTGCAGTTACCTTTGTTCTTATGTTCTTATGTTCTTATGTTTATTAAAAATACTACTCATCTCTTCATCACTATCTGGTATTTGACCTGTCTCAGTTTTTAATGGACCTATCCTTTACCTAGTCTTAGTACGATATAACTGAAAAAACCATTAGGATTTGTCTTTGCTTGCCCTGCTACATTTGCAACATTTGCAAATTTGCCGATGATACGAAAATCGGTAGGGAAATTAATTCGGAGGAGGACTCACTATCACTTCAAGTTGATCTAGATAGGGTTTTGAAATGGTCAAAGGATTGGCAGATGCAGTTTAATGCTGATAAATGTAAAGTTCTGAGGTTAGGTAATGATGATAGAGTTACAAGATACGAGCTAGATGGTGTTGTGATTGCGAAGTCGGATTGCGAAAGGGATCTGGGAGTTATGATTAGTAAGAATTTAAAACAAAAGGATCAATGCATAAATGTTCGTAATAAGGCAAATCGGACACTTGGATTTATTAATCGCAGCGTTAGTAACAAGACACCTGGTGTGGTTCTCAAGCTATATCTTGCTCTAGTTAGGCCCCATTTAGATTATGCAGTTCAGTTTTGGTCGCCATATTATAGAATGGATATAAATTCACTTGAACGTGTCCAGCGTAGGATGACTAAGTTAATTCCCCAAATTAGAAATCTTTCATATGAAGAAAGATTAACAAAGCTTAAGTTGCATTCACTGGAAAGGCGAAGAGTTAGGGGTGACATGATAGAGGTTTACAAGTGGATGAATGGACAAAACCGGGGGAATATTAATAGGGTATTAAAAGTATCAACACAGGACAGAACACGAAACAATGGGTATAAATTGGATAAGTTTAGATTTAGGAAAGACTTGGGTAAATACTGGTTCAGTAACAGGGTTGTTGATTTGTGGAACCAATTGCCGCGTAACATTGTGGAGGTGGGGTCCCTCGATTGTTTCAAGCACGGGTTGGACAAGTATATGAGTGGGATTGGGTGGTTATAGAATAGGAGCTGCCTCGTATGGGCCAATAGGCCTTCTGCAGTTACCTTTGTTCTTATGTTCTTATGCTATGCGAACTTCATAGTTTCTTTTTGCTTTCCTTATATCTTTTTTAACATTTCTAACCAGTTGTATGAATTCCTGTTCTAAAGTTACCTCCCCATTTTTAATCCTTTTGTACCAAGCTCTCTTTTTACCTATAAGGTTCTTCAAATTCTTTGTTATCCACTTTGGGTCATTAGTATTCGATCTATTCAATTTGTATGATATACTACGTTCCTGTGCTTTGTTTAGAATATTCTTAAATAAGTTATATATTGAATCCACATCGAAATCCCCATTTAAGTCACCTATTGCTGAGTTCATGTCTCGCTCCAAGACCGGCCCACACCCCACACCCAAGACCCTCCAATCAACCCGACCCAAAAAATTTCTTAGGCTATTAAAATCAGTTTTTCGAAAATCTGGCAGTTTAACAGAATTTTCTCCTACAGGTCTATTCCATTCTATGCTAAATCTGATTTCTTTGTGATCACTGTTCCCTAGCTCACTCTCTATTTCGATGTCATTAATTTGTGTTTCCCTGTTAGTTAACACTAAATCTGAAATATTATTTTCCCGTGTTGGTTCCTTAAAGTGTTGCGTAAGAAAGCAATCGTCAATTAATTGTAGAAAATCTTCTGCTTCACTATTCCCTGTTTTGTTCAACCAGTTTATTCTGCTAAAATTAAAGTCACCCATGACATAAATACTGTTAGATCTAGATGATCTAGATATTTCATCCCATAGGTGCTTTGCTTCCAATCTGTCTAAATTTGGTGGCCTATATATAACTCCTATTATAATATTAGCTTTTTCGTTTAATTCTATCCAAATAGTTTCTGTGTGTGGCTCAGTTTTGATTCCCTCTTTGAGACTACATTTCAAATTGTCCCTAACATATATGGCTACTCCACCTCCTCGTCTAATATATCTATCTGTGTGAAATAGTTTAAATCCATTTATTTGATATTCAGCTAATAGTTCTCTATTTTCTACATTCATCCACGTTTCAGTAAGTGCAATAATATCTATTATTTTGTGCAGACAAGAGCATTTAATTCGTTAATTTTATTTCTTAGACTTCTACTGTTAGTGTAATATACCCTCAGTGAATTGTTATTTTGCTGCCCTTCTCTTTCCCTGATCATTTTGCCAATTCCTTTCTCCCACAAACACATACTTTTATTACCTCCTTCCTCCAAATCAATTCTCATACCACTATCTACTAACAGTTTAAACCCAAACAAACACCTCAAACCACTTCTTCCAACGAGTTCGCAACAGCAACAACCCCAGCTCTCGATAGATGCACCCCATCACGAGCATACATTTCATTTCTTCCATAGAAGTGTTCCCAGTTGTCTATGAAAGATATTGCATTTGATTTGCAATATCTTACCAGCCGGCAATTGACACCAAGTGCCCTCGACATCCATTCATTTCCCACTCCCTTTCATGGAAGAATGCCACATATGATCGAGATTCCTCCCTTGCTCCTAACTAATTCTATGGCTGTTTTATACCTCTGAATCAGTTCCTCACTCCTAACTCGACCAACATCATTTCCTCCCACGCTAATGCAAATAATGGTAAATTTATGATTAGTAAGAATTTAAAACAAAAGGATAAATGCCTGAATGTTCGTAATAAGGCAAATAGGACACTGGGATTTATTAATCGAAGTGTTAGTAGCAAGACACCTGCTGTTGTTCTTCAGCTATATCTTGCTCTAGTTAGGCCCCATTTAGATTATGCAGTTCAGTTTTTGTCGCCGTATTATAGAATGGATATAAATTCACTTGAACGTGTCCAGCATAGGATGACTAAGTTAATTCCCCAAATTAGAAATTTTTCATATGAAGAAAGATTAACAAAGCTTAAATTACATTCACTGGAAAGGCGAAGAGTTAGGGGGGACATGATAGAGGTTTACAAGTGGATGAATGGACATAACAAAGGGGATATTATTAGTTATTAAAAGTATCAACACAAGACAGAACACGAAACAATGGGTATAAATTTTATAAGTTTAGATTTAGGAAAGACTTGGGTAAATACTGGTTCGGTAACAGGGTTGTTGATTTGTGGAACCATTTACCACGTAACGTGGTAGAGGTGGGGTCCCTCGATTGTTTCAAACGTGGGTTAGATATGTTTATGAGTGGGATTGGGTGGTTATAGATAGGAGCTGCCTCGTATGGGCCAATAGGCCTTCTGCAGTTCCCTTGTTCTTATGTTCTTATGTACTCTGTCCAGTTTCATTTCTATGGTATTGTCGACCGGGACGCTAGTAAATAGGGATTCGACGTCCAGTGAAGCAATAATTCCATCGGGCTGAGTAGTTTTGATTATTTCTAGGAAATCTGCTGATGATTGTAGACTATAGTTGCTTGGAGTGTATTGAGTTAGGAGTTCGTTAAGTCTTTTGGCCAGGTGGTAGGTTGGAGTTGGTATTTGGCTGATTACTGGGCGTAGTGGGTTACCTGGTTTATGTGCCTTTACATTACCATAGTCATATCCTAAGCCATAAAAGTCACTTGGAGTTTTGCGAAATGAACACTAACTCTCCTTGCATTGATTGCAGTAATAGTTTTGTTCCCCTTTGGGCGTAAGGTCTTCCTCAGTGTTCCTCGTGAGTCGTTGAAATTTAGTGTCATCACTGAGGATGTCGCTAATTTTATTCATGAATTTTTGAGTTGGCCTAAACATGCATGTTATTGTTTTGTTAGCTTTTCTTATTGTTACACCTTCCCGATTTTTTAGTTCTTTTGCTACTTCTTTGAGTCTTGGGGGTAAATATTGTTGATGAGTATATTCCGTGTTTTTTCCCCGCCTCTGTTAGTAGTTCAGCCTGAAGAGTGTCGGTGGTAATGACTTTTTTGTTGTCTTTTAACATGCGGATGTCGTCAAAAAGCATTCCGATTTCAAGGCGTTTGTTATGTTTTTTTTTGGTTTTGAAAAGAATTGATAGTTTATACCAAGATTCAAGAGGCCTTGTTGGTCCTGAGTAAGATCGTAAGTTTTGAGGTTTATGTAGCCATCTTTTGGACGAGGGATCTTTAACTGTCCACCATTTAGCGCTGTCAACTTTCGGAGGGTCTAAGTTTCTAAAGGAGTTTTGTGTTGTTGTTTTAGGTTGAGTAGTTCACTGTTGATGGTTTGCTTGAGTTGGTTGGGGATGTCATACTGGATCCATTTATTTAACTGCTGTTCAGACTGCTCTGTAAGGGTTTGGAGGGCTTCCTTCTTTGTATTAAGTTGATGCCGTATGAGATCTTGCCCATACCAATAGGTAAACTCTACGTTGCGGAATGCTGTGGTCATGTGGATTTATATTGGTGTATACTGGCAGCAGGTTTTCATTTATACATGTTTCATTGTATATGACTGCATATTCTGTATTCATTATTTTATTGTTTAGGGCTTCTATCCCTCTGACTAGTGCTCTTGCATCTTGGTTTCATTGGAAGAGGAGTTCTCCAAAAGTTATTTTTGTTCGAGGTGAAAAAATAAATGTAGAATGGGCACATTTGATTGTGTTTTGTACCCTGTATTATGTTTAAGCTCCTCATTTTTACCGTACCTGAGTACCTGGAATTTATCACTGTTAAACATCATGTTATTTTCTGATGCCGTCGAAAACTTTATTTATATCAGCTTGAAGTTTTTCAATGTCTTCAGCCGAGGTAATTTTCATACTGATTTTTGTGTCATCTGCAAAGGATGATACGAAGCTGTGACTTGTATTTTTGTCTATATCTGATATGAGAATAAGGAAAAGCAGCGGTGCAAGGACTGTACCCTGAGGTACAGAGCTTTTAACTGCGATTGTTAAAACTGCGCAGTTTTAACAATCGCAATTAACAATTTAACAATCGTTTTAACAATTTGATTGGACTGCGAGTCCAATGTTAACTTTTAACATTGGACTCGATTTTATATGGTTGACTGTTACTCACTGAGTCCTGTTTGACACAAAAACTGAGTATCCAGCGTCCTACTTTATCGGTTATTCCCATTGACTTCTTTCTGTGTGCTCTCATGCCATGGTCATATTTATCGAAAGCATTTGCGAAGTCCGTGTATATCACATCAGCTTTCTGTTTTTCTTCTAATGCCTCAGTGACTTTGTCGTAGTGATCAAGTAGCTGTGAGAGGCCCGATATTCCCGCTCGAAATCCATGTTCGCCTGGGTTATGAAGGTCATTGGTCTCCATGAAATTGGTGACCTGACTCCTAATCACTCTCTCAAATACTTTTATTATGTGTGACGTTAGTGCAACTGGCTATAATTTTTTGCCAATGCTTTGCTCCCTCCCTTGTGTAGAGGGGCTATGTCTGCTACTTTAAGTGTATCTGGTATCTCCCCCCCGTGTCCAAGCTCTTCCTCCACACTATACTGAGTACCTGTGCTACCGGAACTTTGCATAAGAAGAACATAAGAACAAAGGCAACTGCAGAAGGCCCATTGGCCCACACGAGACAGCTCCTATTCTATAACCACCCAATCCCAATCATATACTTGTCCAACCCGCGCTTGAAACAATCGAGGGACCCCACCTCCACCACGTTACGCGGCAATTGGTTCCACAAATCTACAACCCTGTTACTGAACCAGTATTTACCCAAGTCTTTCCTAAATCTAAACTTATCCAATTTATACCCATTGTTTCGTGTTCTGTCCTGTGTTGATACTTTTAATACCCTATTAATATCCCCCTTGTTATGTCCATTCACCCACTTGTAAACCTCTATCATGTCGCCCCTAACTCTTCGCCTTTCCAGTGAATGCAACTTAAGAACATAAGAACATAAGAACATAGGTAACTGCAGAAGGCCTATTGGCCCATACGAGGCAGCTCCTATTCTATAACCACCCAATCCCACTCATATACTTGTCCAACCCGTGCTTGAAACAATCGAGGGACCCCACCTCCACAATGTTACGCGGCAATTGGTTCCACAAATCAACAACCCTGTTACTGAACCAGTATTTACCCAAGTCTTTCCTAAATCTAAACTTATCCAATTTATACCCATTGTTTCGTGTTCTGTCCTGTGTTGATACTTTTAATACCCTATTAATATCCCCCCGGTTATGTCCATTCATCCACTTGTAAACCTCTATCATGTCACCCCTAACTCTTCGCCTTTCCAGTGAATGCAACTTAAGCTTTGTTAATCTTTCTTCATATGAAAGATTTCTAATTTGGGGAATTAACTTAGTCATCCTACGCTGGACACGTTCAAGTGAATTTATATCCATTCTATAATATGGCGACCAAAACTGAACTGCATAATCTAAATGGGGCCTAACTAGAGCAAGATATAGCTTGAGAACCACACCAGGTGTCTTGTTACTAACGCTGCGATTAATAAATCCAAGTGTCCGATTTGCCTTATTACGAACATTTATGCATTGATCCTTTTGTTTTAAATTCTTACTAATAATAACTCCCAGATCCCTTTCGCAATCCGACTTCGCAATCAAAACACCATCTAGCTCGTATCTTGTAACTCTATCATCATTACCTAACCTCAGAACTTTACATTTATCAGCATTAAACTGCATCTGCCAATCCTTTGACCATTTCAAAACCCTATTTAGATCAACTTGAAGTGATAGTGAGTCCTCCTCCGAATTAATTTCCCTACCGATTTTCGTATCATCGGCAAATTTGCAAATGTTGCTACTCAAACCTGAATTTAAATCATTTATATATATTATAAACAACAGAGGTCCCAGGACAGAGCCTTGAGGCACTCCACTTACAACATTTTCCCACTCTGACTTGATTCCATTTATACTAACTCTCTGTTTCCTTTGGTATAGCCATGCCCTAATCCAGCTTAATATAGCACCCCCAATACCATGAGACTCTATCTTTTTAATCAGTCTTTCATGTGACACTGTATCAAAAGCTTTGCTAAAGTCAAGGTATACAACATCGCAATCCTTACCACTATCAACTGCCTCAACAATGCTAGAATAAAAAGATAACAAATTTGTTAAACATGAACGGCCATTTATAAAACCATGTTGCGACTCAATTATTAATTTATGTTTTTCAAGATGAAGACGAATTTTATTTGCTATTATGGATTCGAGTAACTTTCCCACAATAGACGTTAGGCTAATTGGTCGATAGTTAGACGCAAGTGATCTATCTCCTTTCTTAAAAACTGGTATCACATTAGCAACTTTCCAAAACTCTGGCACTCTGCCTGACTCTATTGATTTATTAAATATGGTTGACAGTGGGTCACAAAGCTCCTCTTTGCATTCTTTAAGCACCCTGGCAAACACTTCATCCAGCCCTGGGGATTTGTTTGGTTTGAGTTTTACTATTTGTTTAAGAACATCCTCCCTGGTAACTGCTAAACTAGTCAACCTGTCCTCGTCCCCACCCACATAGACTTGTTCGGCTGAAGGCATATTGTTAAGTTCCTCTTTAGTAAATACAGATACAAAATATTTATTTAAAATACTACTCATCTCTTCATCACTATCTGTTATTTGACCTGTCTCAGTTTTTAATGGACCTATCCTTTCCCTAGTCTTAGTACGATATAACTGAAAAAACCCTTTAGGATTTGTCTTTGCTTGCCCTGCTATGCGAACTTCATAGTTTCTTTTTGCTTTCCTTATCTCTTTTTTAACATTTCTAACCAGTTGTACGAATTCCTGTTCTAAAGTGACCTCCCCATTTTTAATCCTTTTGTACCAAGCTCTCTTTTTACCTATAAGGTTCTTCAAATTCTTTGTTATCCACTTTGGGTCATTAGTATTCGATCTATTCAATTTGTATGGTATACTACGTTCCTGTGCTTTGTTTAGAATATTCTTAAATAAGTTATATATTGAATCCACATCGAAATCCCCATTTAAGTCACCTATCGCTGGGTTCATGTCTCGCTCCAAGACCGGCCCACACCCCATACCCAAGACTTTCCAATCAATTTGACCCAAAAAATTTCTTAGGCTATTAAAATCAGCTTTTCGAAAATCTGGCACTTTAACAGAATTTTCTCCTACTGGTCTATTCCATTCTATGCTAAATCTGATTTCTTTGTGATCACTGCTCCCTAGCTCACTCCCTATTTCGATGTCATTAATTTGCGTTTCCCTGTTAGTTAACACTAAATCTAAAATATTATTTTCCCGCGTTGGTTCCTTAATGTGTTGCGTAAGAAAGCAATCGTCAATTAATTCTAGAAAATCTTCTGCTTCACTTTTCCCTGTTTTGTTCAACCAGTTTATTCCGCTAAAATTAAAGTCACCCATGACATAAATACTGTTAGATCTAGATGCTCTAGATATTTCATCCCATACGTGCTTTGCTTCCATTCTGTCTAAATTTGGTGGCCTATATATTACTCCTATTATAATATTATTTGCTTTTTCGTTTAATTCTATCCAAATAGTTTCTGTGTGTGGCTCTGTTTTGATTCCCTCTTTGAGACTACATTTCAAATTGTCCCTAACATATATGGCTACTCCACCTCCTCGTCTAATATATCTATCTGAGTGAAATAGTTTAAATCCATATATTTGATATTCAGCTAATAGTTCTCTATTTTCTACATTCATCCACGTTTCGGTAAGTGCAATAATATCTATTTTTTCTGTGCAGACATGAACATTTAATTCGTTAATTTTATTTCTTAGACTTCTACTGTTAGTGTAATATACCCTAAGTGAATTGTTATTTTGCGGACCTTCTCTTTCCCTGATCGTTTTGCCAATTCCTTTCTCCCACAAACACATACTTTTATTACCTCCTTCCTCCAAATCAATTCCCATACCTCTATCTACTAACAGTTTAAACCCAAACAAACACCTCTAACCACTTCTTCCAAAGAGTTCGCAACAGCAACAACCCCAGCTCTCGATAGATGCACCCCATCACGAGCATACATTTCATTTTTTCCGTAGAAGTGTTCCCAGTTGTCTATGAAAGATATTGCATTTGATTTGCAATATCTTTCCAGCCGGCAATTGACACCAAGTGCCCTCGATATCCATTCATTTCCCACTCCCTTTCTTGGAAGAATGCCACATATGATCGGGATTCCTCCCTTGCTCCTAACTAATTCTATGGCTGTTTTATACCTCTGCATCAGTTCCTCACTCCTAACTCGACCAACATCATTTCCTCCCACGCTAATGCAAATAATGGGATTGTTCCCATTACCAGCCATAATATCATTCATGTTGTTTATAATATCACCAATGCCAGCTCTGGGATAGCAAACCCTTAACCTGTTCCCCCTATCTCTAGCACAAAACGCTCTATCCAAATACCTTATCTGGGAATCTCCCACAACTAATGTTTGCTTAGGTACTTCCTTTACTTTCTGAGGGGCCTGCGCTTCCTTTCTCTTCGTTGCTTTCCCTTTTGCGCGATCCGCAGTCTCACCACAGCACTCGTCCTCCAAAACGTCAAATGAATTAGAAGTTGCTATGGCGTTTGAAGGCGGCTTTATCAAAGTCTTCTTAAGGCCCCTGTCTTTCACAACTCTCCAAGACGAGGTCCCTTTACTACTGGTCTCCTCCTTCGTTACTTCTCGTTGTTCTTTCAGCTGACGCACCTCCTCCCGCAGAGATTCCATTTCTTTATAAATATTGAATTCCATGAATCTGGACCCGGGGCCAAGTGCATGGGCTTGTTTTCAATTTCTCCTTCAAAGTCTAGTACGCTCGTATTGATATCAGTTATATTTACAGGGGTTTAGATATCCCGCATAAAAAAATTGTCTGGATCTTCCACAGTCATGTTGTTTATTGGAGTGCTAAACATGTCCTCATACTGCTTTTTAAGGATTTCACTAATTTCTTTGTCATCCTCCGTGTATGAACCTTCATTTGTACGAATAAGTCCAACACTGGCAGTGGTTTTTTCTTTTGATTTCGCATATGTGAAGAAGTATTTTTTTATTTTTATTTATTTCCTGAATTGCTTTCTGGTCCTCCTCGACGCTGGAGCAAACATCAACGCTACAGAAAATAACGGTAAGAGTCACACTTATTCATCCCAACATTATACAACACTCATGTCACACAACACACCACACTTATCATGTGTCAAAATGGAATATATATATTTTATAATTATACCATAGGAGATAATGTCTGTTTGTCTGTCTGTTAAAAGTTGGAGGCCAAACTTTTCATATAAAAAAATGTCTCATAGTAATCTGCACCATTATTCACTGATTTTGGGAAAATTAACAGAAAATTCCAGCTGTAAATAATTTGCCCATATTAGCATGAGAAAAAAAAAGAGACATTGAAAGAGGGGCGTCAGAGGTAGAACTTACCTAGATGACAGAGCCAGAGAGCATGGGTTGAGGGGGGGTTGGGGGGATTGTGTTGAACCCTGGTTCGGCTTCAGTGGAAGGTTGTACTCCAGGTTGCAATCTTTTTTACCATGTCGTTGCCTAGTCGTCTACAGTGTGTGTCTTTGAACACCCAGCACATTGGTTCAAACTCTCGTCATTACTGCTACGGAGTTTCTCATTGGTACATCACGATAGTGTACATATATATATATATATATATATATATATATATATATATATATATATATATATATATATATATATATATATATATATATATACAATCTTTGGACAACACCCACCAGTGGGACTCGAACCCAGAAAGCACAACTACCTTCCAGTAGCTGGCATAACTAGTATGCTTTAACCCACTACGCCATCAGACCTTACAAAAGAAGTAGATAGTTCGAGATATATATCTCAAACATCTCTACCTCCCGAAGGCACCAGATGAGTGAGGGGTCAGTCTGCATTTTTCGTCAAGCCACTGTCAATGTGAGAGAACTCGTGTCCAGCTTATAAGCCTATACTTGCATAAACCACAAGTGAAGATAAACAATCTTTGGACAACACCCACCAGTGGGACTCGAACCCAGAAAGCACAACTACCTTCCAGTAGCTGGCATAACTAGTATGCTTTAACCCACTACGCCATCAGACCTTACAAAAGAAGTAGATAGTTCGAGATATATATCTCAAACATCTCTACCTCCCGAAGGCACCAGATGAGTGAGGGGTCAGTCTGCATTTTTCGTCAAGCCACTGTCAATGTGAGAGAACTCGTGTCCAGCTTATAAGCCTATACTTGCATAAACCACAAGTGAAGATAAACAATCTTTGGACAACACCCACCAGTGGGACTCGAACCCAGAAAGCACAACTACCTTCCAGTAGCTGGCATAACTAGTATGCTTTAACCCACTACGCCATCAGACCTTACAAAAGAAGTAGATAGTTCGAGATATATATCTCAAACATCTCTACCTCCCGAAGGCACCAGATGAGTGAGGGGTCAGTCTGCATTTTTCGTCAAGCCACTGTCAATGTGAGAGAACTCGTGTCCAGCTTATAAGCCTATACTTGCATAAACCACAAGTGAAGATAAACAATCTTTGGACAACACCCACCAGTGGGACTCGAACCCAGAAAGCACAACTACCTTCCAGTAGCTGGCATAACTAGTATGCTTTAACCCACTACGCCATCAGACCTTACAAAAGAAGTAGATAGTTCGAGATATATATCTCAAACATCTCTACCTCCCGAAGGCACCAGATGAGTGAGGGGTCAGTCTGCATTTTTCGTCAAGCCACTGTCAATGTGAGAGAACTCGTGTCCAGCTTATAAGCCTATACTTGCATAAACCACAAGTGAAGATAAACAATCTTTGGACAACACCCACCAGTGGGACTCGAACCCAGAAAGCACAACTACCTTCCAGTAGCTGGCATAACTAGTATGCTTTAACCCACTACGCCATCAGACCTTACAAAAGAAGTAGATAGTTCGAGATATATATCTCAAACATCTCTACCTCCCGAAGGCACCAGATGAGTGAGGGGTCAGTCTGCATTTTTCGTCAAGCCACTGTCAATGTGAGAGAACTCGTGTCCAGCTTATAAGCCTATACTTGCATAAACCACAAGTGAAGATAAACAATCTTTGGACAACACCCACCAGTGGGACTCGAACCCAGAAAGCACAACTACCTTCCAGTAGCTGGCATAACTAGTATGCTTTAACCCACTACGCCATCAGACCTTACAAAAGAAGTAGATAGTTCGAGATATATATCTCAAACATCTCTACCTCCCGAAGGCACCAGATGAGTGAGGGGTCAGTCTGCATTTTTCGTCAAGCCACTGTCAATGTGAGAGAACTCGTGTCCAGCTTATAAGCCTATACTTGCATAAACCACAAGTGAAGATAAACAATCTTTGGACAACACCCACCAGTGGGACTCGAACCCAGAAAGCACAACTACCTTCCAGTAGCTGGCATAACTAGTATGCTTTAACCCACTACGCCATCAGACCTTACAAAAGAAGTAGATAGTTCGAGATATATATCTCAAACATCTCTACCTCCCGAAGGCACCAGATGAGTGAGGGGTCAGTCTGCATTTTTCGTCAAGCCACTGTCAATGTGAGAGAACTCGTGTCCAGCTTATAAGCCTATACTTGCATAAACCACAAGTGAAGATAAACAATCTTTGGACAACACCCACCAGTGGGACTCGAACCCAGAAAGCACAACTACCTTCCAGTAGCTGGCATAACTAGTATGCTTTAACCCACTACGCCATCAGACCTTACAAAAGAAGTAGATAGTTCGAGATATATATCTCAAACATCTCTACCTCCCGAAGGCACCAGATGAGTGAGGGGTCAGTCTGCATTTTTCGTCAAGCCACTGTCAATGTGAGAGAACTCGTGTCCAGCTTATAAGCCTATACTTGCATAAACCACAAGTGAAGATAAACAATCTTTGGACAACACCCACCAGTGGGACTCGAACCCAGAAAGCACAACTACCTTCCAGTAGCTGGCATAACTAGTATGCTTTAACCCACTACGCCATCAGACCTTACAAAAGAAGTAGATAGTTCGAGATATATATCTCAAACATCTCTACCTCCCGAAGGCACCAGATGAGTGAGGGGTCAGTCTGCATTTTTCGTCAAGCCACTGTCAATGTGAGAGAACTCGTGTCCAGCTTATAAGCCTATACTTGCATAAACCACAAGTGAAGATAAACAATCTTTGGACAACACCCACCAGTGGGACTCGAACCCAGAAAGCACAACTACCTTCCAGTAGCTGGCATAACTAGTATGCTTTAACCCACTACGCCATCAGACCTTACAAAAGAAGTAGATAGTTCGAGATATATATCTCAAACATCTCTACCTCCCGAAGGCACCAGATGAGTGAGGGGTCAGTCTGCATTTTTCGTCAAGCCACTGTCAATGTGAGAGAACTCGTGTCCAGCTTATAAGCCTATACTTGCATAAACCACAAGTGAAGATAAACAATCTTTGGACAACACCCACCAGTGGGACTCGAACTCAGAAAGCACAACTACCTTCCAGTAGCTGGCATAACTAGTATGCTTTAACCCACTACGCCATCAGACCTTACAAAAGAAGTAGATAGTTCGAGATATATATCTCAAACATCTCTACCTCCTGAAGGCACCAGATGAGTGAGGGGTCAGTCTGCATTTTTCGTCAAGCCACTGTCAATGTGAGAGAACTCGTGTCCAGCTTATAAGCCTATACTTGCATAAACCACAAGTGAAGATAAACAATCTTTGGACAACACCCACCAGTGGGACTCGAACCCAGAAAGCACAACTACCTTCCAGTAGCTGGCATAACTAGTATGCTTTAACCCACTACGCCATCAGACCTTACAAAAGAAGTAGATAGTTCGAGATATATATCTCAAACATCTCTACCTCCCGAAGGCACCAGATGAGTGAGGGGTCAGTCTGCATTTTTCGTCAAGCCACTGTCAATGTGAGAGAACTCGTGTCCAGCTTATAAGCCTATACTTGCATAAACCACAAGTGAAGATAAACAATCTTTGGACAACACCCACCAGTGGGACTCGAACCCAGAAAGCACAACTACCTTCCAGTAGCTGGCATAACTAGTATGCTTTAACCCACTACGCCATCAGACCTTACAAAAGAAGTAGATAGTTCGAGATATATATCTCAAACATCTCTACCTCCCGAAGGCACCAGATGAGTGAGGGGTCAGTCTGCATTTTTCGTCAAGCCACTGTCAATGTGAGAGAACTCGTGTCCAGCTTATAAGCCTATACTTGCATAAACCACAAGTGAAGATAAACAATCTTTGGACAACACCCACCAGTGGGACTCGAACCCAGAAAGCACAACTACCTTCCAGTAGCTGGCATAACTAGTATGCTTTAACCCACTACGCCATCAGACCTTACAAAAGAAGTAGATAGTTCAAGATATATATCTCAAACATCTCTACCTCCCGAAGGCACCAGATGAGTGAGGGGTCAGTCTGCATTTTTCGTCAAGCCACTGTCAATGTGAGAGAACTCGTGTCCAGCTTATAAGCCTATACTTGCATAAACCACAAGTGAAGATAAACAATCTTTGGACAACACCCACCAGTGGGACTCGAACCCAGAAAGCACAACTACCTTCCAGTAGCTGGCATAACTAGTATGCTTTAACCCACTACGCCATCAGACCTTACAAAAGAAGTAGATAGTTCGAGATATATATCTCAAACATCTCTACCTCCCGAAGGCACCAGATGAGTGAGGGGTCAGTCTGCATTTTTCGTCAAGCCACTGTCAATGTGAGAGAACTCGTGTCCAGCTTATAAGCCTATACTTGCATAAACCACAAGTGAAGATAAACAATCTTTGGACAACACCCACCAGTGGGACTCGAACCCAGAAAGCACAACTACCTTCCAGTAGCTGGCATAACTAGTATGCTTTAACCCACTACGCCATCAGACCTTACAAAAGAAGTAGATAGTTCGAGATATATATCTCAAACATCTCTACCTCCCGAAGGCACCAGATGAGTGAGGGGTCAGTCTGCATTTTTCGTCAAGCCACTGTCAATGTGAGAGAACTCGTGTCCAGCTTATAAGCCTATACTTGCATAAACCACAAGTGAAGATAAACAATCTTTGGACAACACCCACCAGTGGGACTCGAACCCAGAAAGCACAACTACCTTCCAGTAGCTGGCATAACTAGTATGCTTTAACCCACTACGCCATCAGACCTTACAAAAGAAGTAGATAGTTCGAGATATATATCTCAAACATCTCTACCTCCCGAAGGCACCAGATGAGTGAGGGGTCAGTCTGCATTTTTCGTCAAGCCAGTGTCAATGTGAGAGAACTCGTGTCCAGCTTATAAGCCTATACTTGCATAAACCACAAGTGAAGATAAACAATCTTTGGACAACACCCACCAGTGGGACTCGAACCCAGAAAGCACAACTACCTTCCAGTAGCTGGCATAACTAGTATGCTTTAACCCACTACGCCATCAGACCTTACAAAAGAAGTAGATAGTTCGAGATATATATCTCAAACATCTCTACCTCCCGAAGGCACCAGATGAGTGAGGGGTCAGTCTGCATTTTCCGTCAAGCCACTGTCAATGTGAGAGAACTCGTGTCCAGCTTATAAGCCTATACTTGCATAAACCACAAGTGAAGATAAACAATCTTTGGACAACACCCACCAGTGGGACTCGAACCCAGAAAGCACAACTACCTTCCAGTAGCTGGCATAACTAGTATGCTTTAACCCACTACGCCATCAGACCTTACAAAAGAAGTAGATAGTTCGAGATATATATCTCAAACATCCCTCACTCATCTGGTGCCTTCGGGAGGTAGAGATGTTTGAGATATATATCTCGAACTATCTACTTCTTTTGTAAGGTCTGATGGCGTAGTGGGTTAAAGCATACTAGTTATGCCAGCTACTGGAAGGTAGTTGTGCTTTCTGGGTTCGAGTCCCACTGGTGGGTGTTGTCCAAAGATTGTTTATCTTCACTTGTGGTTTATGCAAGTATAGGCTTATAAGCTGGACACGAGTTCTCTCACATTGACAGTGGCTTGACGAAAAATGCAGACTGACCCCTCACTCATCTGGTGCCTTCGGGAGGTAGAGATGTTTGAGATATATATCTCGAACTATCTACTTCTTTTGTAAGGTCTGATGGCGTAGTGGGTTAAAGCATACTAGTTATGCCAGCTACTGGAAGGTAGTTGTGCTTTCTGGGTTCGAGTCCCACTGGTGGGTGTTGTCCAAAGATTGTTTATCTTCACTTGTGGTTTATGCAAGTATAGGCTTATAAGCTGGACACGAGTTCTCTCACATTGACAGTGGCTTGACGAAAAATGCAGACTGACCCCTCACTCATCTGGTGCCTTCGGGAGGTAGAGATGTTTGAGATATATATCTCGAACTATCTACTTCTTTTGTAAGGTCTGATGGCGTAGTGGGTTAAAGCATACTAGTTATGCCAGCTACTGGAAGGTAGTTGTGCTTTCTGGGTTCGAGTCCCACTGGTGGGTGTTGTCCAAAGATTGTTTATCTTCACTTGTGGTTTATGCAAGTATAGGCTTATAAGCTGGACACGAGTTCTCTCACATTGACAGTGGCTTGACGAAAAATGCAGACTGACCCCTCACTCATCTGGTGCCTTCGGGAGGTAGAGATGTTTGAGATATATATCTCGAACTATCTACTTCTTTTGTAAGGTCTGATGGCGTAGTGGGTTAAAGCATACTAGTTATGCCAGCTACTGGAAGGTAGTTGTGCTTTCTGGGTTCGAGTCCCACTGGTGGGTGTTGTCCAAAGATTGTTTATCTTCACTTGTGGTTTATGCAAGTATAGGCTTATAAGCTGGACACGAGTTCTCTCACATTGACAGTGGCTTGACGAAAAATGCAGACTGACCCCTCACTCATCTGGTGCCTTCGGGAGGTAGAGATGTTTGAGATATATATCTCGAACTATCTACTTCTTTTGTAAGGTCTGATGGCGTAGTGGGTTAAAGCATACTAGTTATGCCAGCTACTGGAAGGTAGTTGTGCTTTCTGGGTTCGAGTCCCACTGGTGGGTGTTGTCCAAAGATTGTTTATCTTCACTTGTGGTTTATGCAAGTATAGGCTTATAAGCTGGACACGAGTTCTCTCACATTGACAGTGGCTTGACGAAAAATGCAGACTGACCCCTCACTCATCTGGTGCCTTCGGGAGGTAGAGATGTTTGAGATATATATCTCGAACTATCTACTTCTTTTGTAAGGTCTGATGGCGTAGTGGGTTAAAGCATACTAGTTATGCCAGCTACTGGAAGGTAGTTGTGCTTTCTGGGTTCGAGTCCCACTGGTGGGTGTTGTCCAAAGATTGTTTATCTTCACTTGTGGTTTATGCAAGTATAGGCTTATAAGCTGGACACGAGTTCTCTCACATTGACAGTGGCTTGACGAAAAATGCAGACTGACCCCTCACTCATCTGGTGCCTTCGGGAGGTAGAGATGTTTGAGATATATATCTCGAACTATCTACTTCTTTTGTAAGGTCTGATGGCGTAGTGGGTTAAAGCATACTAGTTATGCCAGCTACTGGAAGGTAGTTGTGCTTTCTGGGTTCGAGTCCCACTGGTGGGTGTTGTCCAAAGATTGTTTATCTTCACTTGTGGTTTATGCAAGTATAGGCTTATAAGCTGGACACGAGTTCTCTCACATTGACAGTGGCTTGACGAAAAATGCAGACTGACCCCTCACTCATCTGGTGCCTTCGGGAGGTAGAGATGTTTGAGATATATATCTCGAACTATCTACTTCTTTTGTAAGGTCTGATGGCGTAGTGGGTTAAAGCATACTAGTTATGCCAGCTACTGGAAGGTAGTTGTGCTTTCTGGGTTCGAGTCCCACTGGTGGGTGTTGTCCAAAGATTGTTTATCTTCACTTGTGGTTTATGCAAGTATAGGCTTATAAGCTGGACACGAGTTCTCTCACATTGACAGTGGCTTGACGAAAAATGCAGACTGACCCCTCACTCATCTGGTGCCTTCGGGAGGTAGAGATGTTTGAGATATATATCTCGAACTATCTACTTCTTTTGTAAGGTCTGATGGCGTAGTGGGTTAAAGCATACTAGTTATGCCAGCTACTGGAAGGTAGTTGTGCTTTCTGGGTTCGAGTCCCACTGGTGGGTGTTGTCCAAAGATTGTTTATCTTCACTTGTGGTTTATGCAAGTATAGGCTTATAAGCTGGACACGAGTTCTCTCACATTGACAGTGGCTTGACGAAAAATGCAGACTGACCCCTCACTCATCTGGTGCCTTCGGGAGGTAGAGATGTTTGAGATATATATCTCGAACTATCTACTTCTTTTGTAAGGTCTGATGGCGTAGTGGGTTAAAGCATACTAGTTATGCCAGCTACTGGAAGGTAGTTGTGCTTTCTGGGTTCGAGTCCCACTGGTGGGTGTTGTCCAAAGATTGTTTATCTTCACTTGTGGTTTATGCAAGTATAGGCTTATAAGCTGGACACGAGTTCTCTCACATTGACAGTGGCTTGACGAAAAATGCAGACTGACCCCTCACTCATCTGGTGCCTTCGGGAGGTAGAGATGTTTGAGATATATATCTCGAACTATCTACTTCTTTTGTAAGGTCTGATGGCGTAGTGGGTTAAAGCATACTAGTTATGCCAGCTACTGGAAGGTAGTTGTGCTTTCTGGGTTCGAGTCCCACTGGTGGGTGTTGTCCAAAGATTGTTTATCTTCACTTGTGGTTTATGCAAGTATAGGCTTATAAGCTGGACACGAGTTCTCTCACATTGACAGTGGCTTGACGAAAAATGCAGACTGACCCCTCACTCATCTGGTGCCTTCGGGAGGTAGAGATGTTTGAGATATATATCTCGAACTATCTACTTCTTTTGTAAGGTCTGATGGCGTAGTGGGTTAAAGCATACTAGTTATGCCAGCTACTGGAAGGTAGTTGTGCTTTCTGGGTTCGAGTCCCACTGGTGGGTGTTGTCCAAAGATTGTTTATCTTCACTTGTGGTTTATGCAAGTATAGGCTTATAAGCTGGACACGAGTTCTCTCACATTGACAGTGGCTTGACGAAAAATGCAGACTGACCCCTCACTCATCTGGTGCCTTCGGGAGGTAGAGATGTTTGAGATATATATCTCGAACTATCTACTTCTTTTGTAAGGTCTGATGGCGTAGTGGGTTAAAGCATACTAGTTATGCCAGCTACTGGAAGGTAGTTGTGCTTTCTGGGTTCGAGTCCCACTGGTGGGTGTTGTCCAAAGATTGTTTATCTTCACTTGTGGTTTATGCAAGTATAGGCTTATAAGCTGGACACGAGTTCTCTCACATTGACAGTGGCTTGACGAAAAATGCAGACTGACCCCTCACTCATCTGGTGCCTTCGGGAGGTAGAGATGTTTGAGATATATATCTCGAACTATCTACTTCTTTTGTAAGGTCTGATGGCGTAGTGGGATAAAGCATACTAGTTATGCCAGCTACTGGAAGGTAGTTGTGCTTTCTAGGTTCGAGTCCCACTGGTGGGTGTTGTCCAAAGATTGTTTATCTTCACTTGTGGTTTATGCAAGTATAGGCTTATAAGCTGGACACGAGTTCTCTCACATTGACAGTGGCTTGACGAAAAATGCAGACTGACCCCTCACTCATCTGGTGCCTTCGGGAGGTAGAGATGTTTGAGATATATATCTCGAACTATCTACTTCTTTTGTAAGGTCTGATGGCGTAGTGGGTTAAAGCATACTAGTTATGCCAGCTACTGGAAGGTAGTTGTGCTTTCTGGGTTCGAGTCCCACTGGTGGGTGTTGTCCAAAGATTGTTTATCTTCACTTGTGGTTTATGCAAGTATAGGCTTATATATATATATATATATATATATATATATATATATATATATATATATATATATATATATATATATATATATATATATATATATATATATATATATATATATATGTATGTATATGCAAACAAGCCTGAATGGTCCCCAGGACTATATACAACTGAAAACTCACACCCCAGAAGTGACTCGAACCCATACTGCCAGGAGCAAAGCAACTGGTATGTTTGATAAAATGCTATGCCCAAGATTACCATCCGAGTGCCAGCGGGAAAGTGGTTCAAATAGCTTCGGCTATCACTTCCTTATGTCCGGTCGTGATGGTCAAGCGGATTAAGGCGTCCCTGTACATACCAGTTGCGTTGCTCCTGGCAGTATGAGTTCGAGTCACTTCTGGGGTGTGAGTTTTCAGTTGTATATAGTCCTGGGGACCATTCAGGCTTGTTTGCATTTGTGTTCCTCACGTGTGCCCCAAAGAATGAGGTGATTTGATAAAATGCTATGCCCAAGATTACCATCCGAGTGCCGGCGGGGAAGTGGTTCAAATAGCTTCGGCTATCACTTCCTTATGTCCGGTCGTGATGGTCAAGCGAATTAAGGCGTCCCTGTACATACCAGTTGCGTTGCTCCTGGCAGTATGGGTTCGAGTCACTTCTGGGGTGTGAGTTTTCAGTTGTATATAGTCCTGGGGACCATTCAGGCTTGTTTGCATTTGTGTTCCTCACGTGTGCCCCAAAGAATGAGGTGATTTGATAAAATGCTATGCCCAAGATTACCATCCGAGTGCCTGCGGGGAAGTGGTTCAAATAGCTTCGGCTATCACTTCCTTATGTCCGATCGTGATGGTCAAGCAGATTAAGGCGTACCTGTACATACCAGTTGCGTTGCTCCTGGCAGTATGGGTTTGAGTCACTTCTGGGGTGTGAGTTTTCAGTTATATATATGTATATATATATATATATATATATATATATATATATATATATATATATATATATATATATATATATATATATATATATATATATATATATATATATATATATATATACTTTATATATATATATATATATACTTTATATATATATATATATATATATATATATATATAAAGTGTGAGGGTACCACCTCTGGTGCCAATGTGGGGACCCATAGCCTTGGAGAAGAAAATAAAAAGTATTCAGAGGAGACATTGTGGTTTCTCACTGAATACTAATATTATCTTCTCCTACCACCCCCATTCTTTTGTATGTACACATATATATTTGTTTTATTTGAACTTTGTTACAAAAAAGGAGTTACATATAGGATACAAAGATGGTTATCATAGGTTGTCGAGTTCCTCCAGCTCTTCAGATGGCGGGCAGGAACCCTGACTGCAGTGCGCATTTCCCCTCTGTATCGCCACGCTGAGGCGCTGGAAAAGAAAGCTGGCAGCTCTAGGGTCCTTTGTTGTTTCAATGAGCCTAGAACCCAGTTCCTTCAAAAAACATGTAGCACTTTTACCCCAGGCACCGAGTGTCTCAGAAGCAATAGGGACAAAATTGTAGTGGTGATCCAGTTCTCTATACTTACGGGATTTGGCTGCTTCCCTGTAGGTGGCAGCGCCACCTGGTTGTGCAACACTGAGATCAATGTAGGTGTTAGCCAGGGTTGATACACACGTGTAGTCCCATACCAACTGCTTGCCATTCTTCTAGGGGTTCACTGTGATACTATCCGGGCGACCAATAAGAGCATCAGAGTTACGGGGCGTTAGGTAACGGGGCTCTCTTTCAGCTGGGCATCCAGCTGGGGTGAGGCTCTTCTTGATGATGTCGTTAACTTCACTGTGTCTCGAGTGCCATCCCCCTGTGCTTTGGCAGAGTAGGCCATGGTGGCCGTACCTGTCAGCCACCACCTCGCCCGAAATACACCTGTATCTGGTGTGGATTGGGGCAGCAAGGCAAAGGGCCACAGCAATTCGGAGGGCGTGTGGTATGAGACGCGTGCCAGTTGCCGACATTGGGGTTGCTAACAGGAAAACCCCTGCATGTGGGGCTGCTACTGCTGTGAGGCGAGCAATGTTGTGTTGTGTTGTTGCAGCACCCAGGCACTATGCAGCAACTTGGTCTACAATGGGGCCATCCCAGATGGATTGCTTGTGGGTTTTCGGGGATGGTGGTTGAGGTGATGGGCCTGCACGAGAGGCCCACTCTGTGGCACAGCGTGTAAAATTGGGGTCATGTACACCTGCCAGCTGATGTAAGTGGGCAGGTAGAATTTCCTTCACACGGTCGTCGGATGCCGATAAGGAGGACAGGAAAGCTGGAACAGCGATTTGCATTGCTGTTCGAACTCCGACGCCCCCAAGTCTTACGGGAATAGAGGCTTGTTTCCACTGTAGGTCATCAAGAGAGAGGTTAAGGGCTTTTTCTAGCATTGATTTCAGTAACCGGTCATACTCAGCTAGTTTTTGGTTACTGTAAGATGGTGAACACCTCAAAAAGTAGGTTAACATGGGGAGGGACAGACATCTGGTGATGAGGTAGAGTGCATCATGAGCATCAATATCGGCAATCCTCCCATCCATCCTCTTAACGTCGGCGATTTTCTTATCAAGGACCTCATCGATGGCTTTCAACCCCAGGGGAGCTCCAAGGAGTGTGCTGTCTTCAGGTTTAGTTTTATGGATATTTGGCAGAAGACCCTCTATTCTCTCTACGATACCCTGGTTGGAATATATTATTTCACATTTAGAAGGGTTCAGGGTGAGGCCTAAAACTGCACATTGCTCCTGGATTTTTCTGATGTCCTCCAGGAGGCAGTCTTGGGAACAAGCTAGGGTACCATCATCCAAGAACCAGATGTTAAGCTCGCTGGACAGGACCTCTGTGACTTGTCTGATGACTAAGCAGAAAAGGAGAGGAGCTAGGGGGTAACCCTGTTCGATGCCTTCTCGCAAGTCAATTTCATAATCGCCAAAAAGTAGTTTTAGATCCATACTGTAGCATGAATGTACAAAAGGGTAGAGGGAAGGGAAATGACTATGAACCGCACGAAGTATAGCATCCCTCCGCACCAAATTGAAGGCATTTTTTAAATCTAGTTTGATAAGGGCCTTTTCGTCTGTGATGTTGGCGATGAAAGCTCGAGCTGCATGGGCTGCCGCCTCACACCCTTGTGGAATGCCGAACCCGAGCTGTTTTGGCTTCAGCATGTTGGCCGCTGCATCACTAACTGTTCTTGTAGCAGTCTTTGCGACGAGACGCCGGAGAGAATTGCCCACAGCTATTGGCCTGATCCCTCCATCCTTTTTCTTTAGAGCACAGAGAGATGCTCCAAAAAAGATAGGTCTAATGGTCGCTGGTATGTTGCCAGCTAGACATGTGTTGGTGAATCTGGTTTGTTCCACCAAGAGGTTCTTTGCAATGTCACCCAGTGCAGGGTTGAGCATTTGCTTGAGGTGGTTGGGTTTTAGTCCTGTGAACCCACCTGCTGATCCTGTTGGAAAGGACATGGCTGCTTTATGATTCAGCCACCCAGAGAGGTTCTGCTCCGGTAGCCCCCACTTGTACAATGTCGTCCTCACGCGGAGCCCTGGGTGGGTGTTTCTCCCCTAGGGCTTGAGCTGTTGCGGCATCTCTGTCGGCAATTGAGTCCTCACTGGTGATGACTCTTATTGCGCCAATAGTGTTTCCTTCTTCTATTCTCTTGGTGACTGATGTTCTGATTTTTGATGTCTCGGACATGGCACTGTTGCACTTCCTGCCGTGGGTGTTTCTCGCGCGAATAGTGTTTCCTTCTTCTATTCTCTTGGTGACTGATGTTCTGATTTTTGATGTCTCGGACATGGCACTGTTGCACTTCCTGCCGTGGGTGTTTCTCCCGTGGGGCCGCCTCCAGTTGCCATAGCCGTCGATGTTGACGCTTCGGTGGGGCGTGGCCCTGTTTTGTCACCGGTGGAGGATGTCGCGCCAGATTCTGGTGCCCTTGGTGTGGAACCCTTGGAGGCAGATGAGTTCTTGGAAGGGGGTCGCCCCTCTCGTCGTCCTTCCACCACTGCTGTCCAGGGTCAACCTGGCTCTCAGACGAACCGCCGGAAGACGAACAGGAGTGGTCGCTCAGGGGACCGAGGGCCTTCGGTGCGGAGGCTAGAGCCTCATGCCAGTGTCGGTGATGGTGAGGGTGTGGCGGTGTCTGTAGTAGACCCGTCGGTGCCGGGCGGTGGAGGGTGTATTGTGGACCCTCCTGGTGATATCGTATGTGGGTCCCCAGGGGTACGGAGCCCGGAGTGGGCGGTAGTGGATCCGGGGGACTGTGGCAGTGATGATCGCGGCCTTGTGATGAAGCTCCGGAAGGACTCTGGCCTCCCCCCCCCCCCTGTGGGGAGTGCGTCACCGTCGCCTGGGAACCCGGTGGCGGCTGCTACTGCTTCCGTTCGCGGGGTGTCGGCCGGACCGGTATGACGGTTTTGTGGTTAGATAAGGTTTATCTCTTTTTCCCGATGGATCCTAAATTAACATGTGCTTCGCTGAATGTGAATGGTTTGCGTTCTGTGGCTGTGCAATTGGGCCTGGTGTTGATGCTGCGTGAGTGGAGGGTGGATGTGGCTTTTGTGCAGGAGCACAATGTGCAGGAAGTGGGGTTGTTACATGTGTTGGCTGAGGGGTTTACGGTGGTGTTAAACCCTTCGTGTTGCTTGGGTGGAAGTACGTTGATCCTGCTTTCTAAGCGGGCCCCGAATTCCGTGCTTCACACGGAGATGGACGAAGGTGGTCGGGTGCTGTTGGTTCGGGTCTCCTTTTTGGGGTCTGAGGTCTCTCTCTTGAATGTGTTCGCGCCATCTGGGGCGGCGCAGAGGCAGAACCGGGAGGTTTTCTTTTCCCGTGATGTGCTGCATTTTTTGCGGCACGATACGAGGGGGATGATTTTGGGAGGGGATTTTAATTGTATTACATCGCCGCGGGATAGCAATAGTCTTCGTCCAGCGAATATCTCGCCGGCTTTGACTGCTACCTTGAAGAGTTGCGGGTTTCGGGATGCGGCTGTGTTGCAAGGGGGTCCTTTGGAGTACACTTTTATCTCGCGTGGGGCTTGCTCTCGCCTTGATCGCTTTTACGTGCCTACTGGGGGTGGTTCGGTTTTTTCGTTGCAGACGGTTCCCGTGGGGTTCTCGGACCATTGCATGGTGGTGTTGCAGGTGGGGATTCGCAGCCAGGTGCGGGTTGGCCGTGGCTGGTGGAAACTGAATTGTGGGTTGCTGAAATGCCCTGTTGTGTGCGCCCAGTTCCGGGCCCGGTGGGCTGTTTTGGCCGCTCGGAAGGGGACTTTTCCCTTGGTCCTGGAGTGGTGGGAGTGGGCTCAGGTGGAATGTCGGTCGTTTTTTCGGGTGATGGCGAAGCGGGAGGCGTCGGGAAGGTTTGATCTGTTGAAGGTCTTGCAGGCACGGTTATTTCGCCTGTATGGGTTGCTGAATCAGGGTTTAGATAGGTTTCGGGAGATCTCGGTGTGTAAGGATCTCATTTGTGGGCTGAGGGAGGAGATGGCTGAGGGGGTACGTGTGCGGGCTGGGGTGGAGGAACGGTTGTGTGGTGAGAAGCTCTCGCAGTTTTTACTGCGGAGGGAACGGGTGGGGCGTTCCTCTGTTTTGTTGGCAGGTCTTCATCGGCCGGACGGTTCGGTTTTGTCGGACACGGGGGCGATTTTGCATTATGTGCGTGGTGAATTGGAGTCTTTGTATGGGGTGGTTGCGGGGGATGAGGGGTTGCTGGAGTCCTTCCTCCAACACTGTGCACCGGGGTTTTCAGGTATGGATTGTGTGGGTCTTGTGCGGGAGGTAAGCCCTTCGGAGCTTTGGGAGGCTGTGCGGTCCTTTCGTCGTGGTAAGGTTCCAGAGTCAGATGGGTTTCCGATGGAGTTCTATGTCGAGTTTTGGGATGTGCTTGGTGCCGATTTTTTACAGGTGGTTCGGTTTTGTCTTCGGAGTTTGTCTCTGTCCGTTTCGCAAAATGATGGTCTTGTGCGGCTTCTTCCGAAGCCGGGGGACTTACGTTTTTTTGCAAATTGGCGGCCTATTACATTGCTAAATGTGGATTACAAGATTATTTCCAAGTTGTTGGCTGGACGTTTGCACTCGGTTGTGGGGTCGGTGATCTCTTGGGGTCAGTTTTGTGGCGTTCCGGGTAGGTCGTTGGTGCAATGCAATTCCCTTTTTCGGGATTTGCTCCTCTATGTGGAGGAGTCTGGTGTTCCCGCGGCCATGATAAGTCTGGATTGGTCCAAGGCTGTTGATCGCGTGCCAATTGGGTTTGTTTTGCGGGTCCTGGAGAGGTTTGGTTTCCCGCCCCAGTTTGTGGGCTGGATACGGATGTTGTATGCTGGTTGTAGTAGTAGGGTGTGTGTCAATGGGTTCCTTAGTGCTTTCTTCGCTATTCGGCATTCAGTTCGACAGGGGTGTCCTCTGTCGATGCTTCTATATATTCTGTTTCAGGAGCCCTTTGTTCGCGCAGTGCGTGCTTGTCGTTCAGTTGTCTCACCATGTTTGCCGAATGGCTTGTCCCTCAAGATTTGTGGTTATGCGGACGACACAGTCTTGTTTGTTGCCTCTGAGGGTTCTGTGCCTGCTGTTCAGGATTTGGTGCTTCAATTTGAGTCGGCTACAGGGGCTTTGGTCAATCGTGGAAAGTCTTGTCTTCTGGGGTTGGGGGGTTGGGCCTCTCGTTTGGTGTGGTCTGGTTCGTGGTTTCCGGTGGTTCAGTCCATTCCGGTTCTGGGGATTACGTGGTTCAGGTCGTATGTGCAGTCTTTGGAGTTTAATTGGGAGACAGTTTCGCGGGGGGTGGGCGTAGCTGTGGGGATGTTGTCGCAACGGGCCCTGACTATTTACCAGCGGGCGATTGTCGTGTCTTGTAAGGTTTTGTCGCGGGTCTGGTTTGTTGCGCAGTGTTTTCCGTTGGATCGGCGGAAGGCTCGCGCTGTGGAGGGTTTGGTGTATCGTTATGTGTGGTGTGGCCGGTATCATCCGGTTCGTCGATCTACGTTATGTCTTAAGGTGTCAGAAGGTGGAATTGGTATTCCTGATGTCTATGTGAAGGCGTTGGCTTTGTTTTGGGGGTCGGTTCGGAGGAGTTTGGTGTTAGGGGGTGGGTTAAACTCCTTGGGGTTGTTTTACTGCTCTATGAGGTTTAGTTTTTTGCTTGATCTGGATCGTTGCCAGGAGGTGGCCATGTATACGCCTCCAGTGTATTCGTGGGCGGTTTTGATCCTTCGGGTGCTTTGTCGATTTCCTGGGTTTGTCTCTTTTGGTTGTCGGGAGGTGTATGGGGCGCTTGCCTCTCGGGTGCCTCCCAGGGTCGAAAGTTTGTACCCTTGTTTCGACTGGGGTAATGTGTGGGAGGCGTTGGGTGGGCCGTGTATTGCGCCACGGACGCGTGAGTTGGTTTTTCGATATTTGCATGAGTCTTTGGCTACGAATGCGAGGCTCTTTATGTTGGGTTTGGTCGCCTCTGATGGTTGTGTTCATTGTGGGAGACGTGAGACTCAGTCGCACGTCTTTTATTTTTGTGCGCGGGTTCAGGGTTTGGTTGGGTGGTTGCGGGATGTCATTGCAGCCTTTTGTGGTCCAGGGGTGCAGGTCGACCTATTGCGGTTTTTGTTTTTTTCGTTCCCTCGGGGCTCCAGGCGGGTGCGTAACACGCTCGGGGTGTTGTTAGCGGACTATATTTTTTGTTTATGGGTTGGTAGGATGGAGGGGTATGGGGTGGGGAGGATTTTGGGCTTTTTGAAAGGCCGTCTGTCTTATACTATGTGGTGGTTGCGTCGCTCCATTCCTAGGGTTTTTGATGCTTGGTTCACGGTCGAGTATGTCCGGGGTGCTGCGTTGGTGTAGGTGGTGGGTTCCTGTGGGTGTGGTTGTGTGTGTGTCTGTGCGTGTTCCTTGGGTTCGGTTCCCTCTGGTGGGTGGGGGTTTGGGGGGTCTGTGTTTGTTTGTCTTTGGGGTTTTGTGTGTACTGGGGTTTGCTTGGTTACCTTGTGTGGCAGGATTTTGTTTGTGTGTGGGTGGGTATGGGTGTGTTGTGGTGTTGTGTGGCATGTCTGGCTCTCTCCTGATGTGTCCGGTGCATGGGTGTTTTTTTCTGCTTGGTGGCTGGCCGTCCTCTGTCTGTGGGGGTTGGGTTTGTGTGCTGGGTGGCTGTGTTTGTCTCGTATGTGTTCCATTGTTGTGAGTTTTTTGTATGTTTGTGTTCATTGTCATTTTGTCTTGCTGCCTTGTGTTATGTGCTTTTCATTATGGTTCCTGTAGGCACGCCCCGTATGGGTGGCATGTGTTGTTTGTTTGTGTGTTTATGCTTTTTTTTACACTTTGTTCTGTTATCTCTGTCGTTTTACTGTGTTATATGTTCCAATGTCGGTTTGTACTATACCGATTCCTTTATTTTTTACTATGTTATTTTACTATGTAATGCTGATGTGTTCTGTTTCCTTTATTTTATGTACTGTGTTGTGTATTGCTTTGTTGTATTCCATTGTTATTTTCCTGCATTTCCTTACTATGTTGTATTTACAGTGTTATATTAACATGTTTGTTATTGTGTTTATTGACATGTTTGTTATGGTGTGTTGCCTGCTGTTGTGTGGTGTGGCGCATGGTGCGTGTGTTGCCTGCTGTTGTGTGGTGTGGCGCATGGTGCGTGTGTTGCCTGCTGTTGTGTGGTGTGGCGCATGGTGCGTGTGTTGCCTGCTGTTGTGTGGTGTGGCGCATGGTGCGTGTGTTGTCTGCTGTTGTGTGGTGTGGCGCATGGTGCGTGTGTTGCCTGCTGTTGTGTGGTGTGGCGCATGGTGCGTGTGTTGCCTGCTGTTGTGTGGTGTGGCGCATGGTGCGTGTGTTGCCTGCTGTTGTGTGGTGTGGCGCATGGTGCGTGTGTTGCCTGCTGTTGTGTGGTGTGGCGCATGGTGCGTGTGTTGCCTGCTGTTGTGTGGTGTGGCGCATGGTGCGTGTGTTTTGCGTTTGTGTTCTTTTTGTATGTGTTTCTTTGTATGTGTATTCCTGTTTATAATTTACCCTTGGTTTTATTGTGCTCCTTGTGCGCTTTGTAATTACTGATGCTTTTGGCACGCCCCATCTGGGTGGTGCTGCTTTTGTTTTGCGTGTGTGTGTGTTCTTATGTGTTTTCTGTTATTGTTTGTTTACACTTTTGTGTTGATCTGTGTTACTTGTTATCTGTGTTGTTGTTATTCTGTGTTCTTTGTTATTCTGTGCTTTCCTGTTTATATGGTTACTATACGCTGTACTTGCTCTGTTTAAAAAAAAAATAAATACAAAAAAAATCACAACACACGGTGATTTAAACGATTACAATCCGGTTGCAATTTACAGTTACTGCAGAACACCGGTAAATAACACCCACGGTGCTCTAAACCACTAGAGCACGGCCCATACAATTTACTGAACTACAATAACAAACTCGGTGATCGGTCAATAACACTATTAACAATCACGGCCCAACAGTTTACAACCCCGTTGCAATGACACATACACAGTGTTCTAATTTCACTATATTAGAAACCGACCAAACACCTTACTACAGACCAGTTGTAATAACCAATTACTGCAACCACAGTAATGACACACTAGGCTTTGTGACACTACAATTATGTACATCGTACCTGCTGACCTCACCTGTAGCCTTCAGCTGTCAAACGCTAATGTGAAACACTTAGGAGGTAACACATTCTTGACAACTTGGCAAGTGATTAGCGATCCCACGGATCGATAATTACTGCCGTGAATTACTTTACACAGACAGATCAGTCAGCTGTCACTCCTGACAGCGACGTGACTCAAACTTCACCACAAATCTACCAAAATTACATTAACCAGGTCAGCCACATATACGTATATATATAATCACATTTATCACAGCCCTGGGAAACACAACACTAGTATAAAAACAGACACTCGTATTACTCCACAATAATCAAATGCCAGGAAATCCCCGGTGTTACAACACTGTCACTCTACCGTGAAATGATGACCGGAACTGGACTCCTCTGCTGCCAAACAATACACGGACATGGGACATAACAAACACAAATCTCCGTGGTGATTAATCTTCTTCTTCTCCACAGTCTCCGTGGTGTAGTGGTAAGACACTCGCCTGGCGTTCCGCGAGCGCTATGTCATGGGTTCGTATCCTGGCCGGGGAGGATTTACTGGGCGCAATTCCTTAACTGTAGCCTCTGTTTAACGCAACAGTAAAATGTGTACTTGGATGAAAAAACGATTCTTCGCGGCAGGGAATCGTATTCCAGGGACCTGCCCGAAACGCTACGCGTACTAGTGGCTGTACAAGAATGTAACAACTCTTGTATATATCTCAAAAAAAAAAAAAAAAAAATTACATGAAATCCCACCAGAATGAAGTATAAAACACACTAGTACGGCCCAATCGGTCCTGAGTCTAATATAAATATAATGTGTTCCCGTGTGTACACACACACACACACAATAGAACAGGGTGAGGTCACTGTGCTAGGAGAAAGGGAGGTAAACCAGGCAGCCTTGGAGGAGTTCGAAATTATGAGAGAGGAGGTCAAGAGACACCTGCTGGATCTGGATGTTAGAAAGGCTGTTGGTCCAGATGGGATCTCACCATGGGTACTGAAAGAGTGTGCAGAGGCACTTTGCTTGCCACTCTCCATAGTGTATAGTAAGTCACTAGAGACGGGAGACCTACCAGAAATATGGAAGACGGCGAATGTGGTCCCAACATACAAAAAGGGCGACAGACAAGAGGCACTGAACTACAGGCCAGTGTCCTTGACTTGTATACCATGCAAGGTGACGGAGAAGATCGTGAGAAAAAACCTGGTAACACATCTGGAGAGAAGGGACTTCGTGACAAATCGCCAACATGGATTCAGGGAGGGTAAATCTTGCCTTACAGGCTTGATAGAATTCTACGATCAGGTGACACAGATTAAGCAAGAAAGAGAGGGCTGGGCGGACTACATTTTCTTGGATTGTTGGAAAGCCTTTGACACAGTACCGCATAAGAGGCTGGTACATAAGCTGGAAAGACAGGCAGGTGTAGCTGGTAAGGTGCTCCAGTGGATAAGGGAGTATCTAAGTAATAGGAAGCAGAGAGTTACGGTGAGGGGTGAGACCTCCGATTGGCGTGAAGTCACCAGTGGAGTCCCACAGGGCTCTGTACTCGGTCCTATCTTGTTTCTGATATATGTAAATGATCTCCCGGAGGGTATCGATTCATTTCTCTCAATGTTTGCGGACGATGCTAAAATTATGAGAAGGATTAAAACAGAAGAGGACTGTTTGAGGCTTCAAGAAGACCTAGACAAGCTGAAGGAATGGTCAAACAAATGGTTGTTAGAGTTTAACCCAACCAAATGTAATGTAATGAAGATAGGTGTAGGGAGCAGGAGGCCAGATACAAGGTATCATCTGGGAGAGGAAATTCTTCAGGAGTCAGAGAAGGAAAAAGACTTGGGGGTTGATATCACGCCAGACCTGTCTCCTGCAGCACATATCAAGCGGATAACATCAGCGGCATATGCCAGGCTGGCCAACATACGAACGGCATTCAGAAACTTGTGTAAAGAATCATTCAGAACTTTGTATACTACATATGTCAGGCCAATCCTGGAGTATGCAGCCCCAGCATGGAGTCCATATCTAGTCAAGGATAAGACTAAACTGGAAAAGGTTCAAAGGTTTGCCACCAGACTAGTACCCGAGCTGAGAGGTATGAGCTACGAGGAGAGACTACGGGAATTAAACCTCACTTCGCTGGAAGACAGAAGAGTTAGAGGGGACATGATCACCACATTCAAGATTCTGAAGGGGATTGATAGGGTAGATAAAGACAGTCTATTTAACACAAGGGGAACACGCACAAGGGGACACAGGTGGAAACTGAGTGCCCAAATGAGCCACGGAGATATTAGAAAGAACTTTTTTAGTGTCAGAATGGTTGACAAATGGAATGCATTAGGAAGTGATGTGGTGGAGGCTGACTCCATACACAGTTTCAAGTGTAGATATGACAGAGCCCGATAGGCTCAGGAATCTGTACACCTGTTGATTGACGGTTGAGAGGCGGGACCAAAGAGCCAGAGCTCAACCCCCGCAAACACAACTAGGTGAGTACAACTAGGTGAGTACACTCACATGTACGTCTGCACACAACAGATCAAGTCTTCCCTTCACTAGCAAGGACGTAAATAAGGGTGAAAATTTCATGTGCCCGCGCTTCCCTTCACCTCTCAGGTGCTCTAGAGATTATGCGGGCAGAACACATGACCTCGAAATCAGGTTTAGAGATAAATCTCACCAATACACATAGGGGTACTTACTCAATTACGCACCCGGCTCTCACATACAACTTCTACCATATACAGACACACCGCTTGTAGGTGGCCACCTCCTCAAGGCGGCAGACTAGGCTTAGGTGGTAGCCCAGCGTGGCTAAGCTCACTTCGTACCCTTCCTCACTCTGCCGGCTTTGTACCTGGCTCAGGGCGAAGTGTGGCGTTCGTACAAGATAGCGCCAAACACTATAAGCGTCACTGTCACTCGAAATTCCCACCATATTTTATAGGAAAACTGCCCCTGCACACTGACAAGATATTCCCAGATCACTACACTGCTACAAGACACTAGCTCAGATAGTCTTCTTGATAACTGAGATGGGGACTTACGAGTCAGTTGCAACTGCTCGTATGAACTTTACCCACGTCTCACGCTCTGTTCAATACACTTCCTTGCTATCACACACAAATAAGACGAGATCCCGGATTCTGCTATGTTCCCACGGACCCACGGCGATGTTGCTGGATACTGAAGATGTACTAGGAGCTACCACCTACGACGGCTTTACTCAGCTGGCCGACTGAGTGAAGATTACGTCTACCACAGGCGATGGCTCGATGTAGAATGGCAGAATGCAGCTACGGGGCGGCAAGAGTGCTGGCTTTCCCCGGTCCTCCTCAAACTAACCAATCAGGGAAAACATGGCTTCCCTCTTTCCTGACCCAAAACCCCGAGGACTAGAACCGCGCGCACCACTTACCTCCGACACGCGTCATAAAATCCGGGAAATTCCCCCAAAACCCTGTGCGACTAGACAACCGCGCCCCATCTGTCCAGGTGCCACTCACGTGAGTGCTACCTGGCAGGTGGTGCGCGCGGTCATAGTCACATATTACACTACTGGGTAGTGGTGCAGAGGAGGAGGAGGAGGGTAGTGGTGTAGAGGAGGAGGAGGGTAGTGGTGCAGGGGAGGAGGAGGAGGGTAGTGGTGCAGTGGAGGAGGAGGGTAGTGGTGCAGAGGAGGAGGGTAGTGGTGCAGAGGTGGGGAGGGTAGTGGTGAAGAGGAGGAGGGTAGTGGTGCAGAGGAGGAGGGTAGTGGTGCAGAGGTGGGAGGGTAGTGGTGAAGAGGAGGAGGGTAGTGGTGCTGAGGAGGAGGAGGGTAGTGGTGCAGAGGAGGAGGAGGGTAGTGGTGCAGGGAAGGAGGAGGGTAGTGGTGCAGAGGAGGAGAAGGGTAGTGGTGCAGGGGATGAGGAGGAGGGTAGTGGTGTAGATGAGGAGGAGGGTAGTGGTGCAGGGGGGAGGAGGAGGGTAGTGGTGCAGAGGAGGAGGAGGGTAGTGGTGCAGGGGAGGAGGAGGAGGGTAGTGGTTTAGAGGAAGAGCGCAGTGGTAGAGAGGAGGAGGGAGGAAGATAGTAGTGCAGAGGAGGAAGAGAGAAGTTAAAGTGAGGAGGAGAAGGAGGGTAGTGGTGCAGAGGAAGAGGAGGGCAGTGGTGCAGAGGAGGGGGAGGGTAGTAGTGCATAGTAGGAGGAGGGTAATGGTGCAGAGGAAGGGGAGGGTTGTGGTGCAGAGTAGGAGTAGGGTAGAGGTGCAGAGGAAGGGGAAGGTAGTGGTGCGAAGGAGGGGGGGGGCTAGTGGTGCAGAGGAGGGAAAGGGGGAGGGAATAGTTGTGGGGGATTTTTACACCAGCATGTAATATCATTCACAAATTCAAATTACAATAAAAGTGTTATGAGGTCTAAGAACCAGTAATCTAAATCATATAAAATAATAAATTTTATAATTAGTTCAAAATAAAGATAGAGAAGTAGACTGTAAAAACTTCTATTTAAAGTTGAGTAATTCCCCTACACATCTTTTTTTTTTTTGAAAGGGGGGGGGGATAAATTCCAGAATGTTAATCTACGTATAATATAGATATAATATTTTTCATGAATAAGTCAGTAATAATTAATGCATGGGAGGCGGTCGGCGGAGCGGACAGCTCGCTGGACTCGTGATACTGTGGTCCCGGGTTCGATCCCGGGCGCCGGTGAGAAACAATGGGCAGAGTTTCTTTCACCCTATGTCCCTGTTACTTAGCAGTATAATAGATATCTGGGAGTTAGTCAGCTATCATGGGCTGTTTCCTAGGGGTGGAGGCCTGGTCGAGGATCGGGCCACGGGGACACTAAAGCCCCGAAATCGTCTCGAGATAACCTCAAGATGGGTTAGTATGCTAATTATGGAATATAAACATTTGAAAGTTTAGCTGCCACAGTTGAAAGAAGAATATATTGAGCAGATCAATGACTAGTCTGATCCTGTCAATGAATGTTATCTCAGGCAACACATGCTCCCACAGAATGAAGTATACTTACCTTGTACCTAGCTCCATGCTGAAATATTATTATCATGTAATTTCTACTTTAGGGTGGATATTTGCACGTTTACTTATGAAGTTAGAGTGGATGGGGCATAATAATTACTCTCATGTGAGTTATTTGTTTTCATGCTACGTAACGACAAGGTACCCTACATGAAAATAAAGTAATGGCCAAAGCAATATATTGCAGAGTACTCAACCTTGCCGGACGCAGTGTCCATAATAAGATGAAGCTGTCGAATTAGTCTGGACCGCGATAATGCACGGATGCTCCTAAATTTTGACAATAATAAGGACCTGCCTTAGGGCACCGAGCTAATATGGTTTCTCTCTGCCAAGTCTCTCTCCCAGAGTGTCCCACGTGCCACCTGGCACATGATGGTGGAAACTTGCTTAATAATTCACAATATTTTACTCTTAATTTCCTAATTGATGGAGACATTGTTGATGTTATTTTACATCGCAATAATGTACTGTAGGTAACAGCAGATTATTTCTCGCTCTGTATATCTTTTAACCTAAATGACGTTAGATAAAATTCTTATATTCGCAGATGAATTTTAGTTCATTACTTGGTTTACTGGATCAGCTGATTGAAGCTGTATAACACTTTTTCCAATAAACAGATATATAATTTGCCATTTATATATATATATATATGTCGTACCTAGTAGCCAGAACGTACTTCTCAGTCTACTATGCAAGGCCCGATTTGCCTAATAAAATAAGTTTTCCTGAATTAATATATTTTCTCTATTTTTTTTCTAATAAAACGATAAAGCTACCCATTTCATTATGTATGAGGTCAATTTTTTTTATTGGAGTTAAAATTAACGTAGATATATGACCGAACCTAACCAACCCTACCTAACCTAACCTAACCTATCTTTATGGGTTAGGTTAGGTTAGGTAGCCGAGAAAGTTAGGTTACGTTAGGTTAGGTAGGTTAGGTAGTCGAAAACAATTAATTCATGAAAACTTGGCTTATTAGGCAAATCGGACCTTGCATAGTAGGCTGAGAGGTGCGTTCTGGCTTCTAGGTACGACATATATATATATATATATATATATATATATATATATATATATATATATATATATATATATATATATATATATATATATATATATATATATATATATATATATATATATTATTAAATATGACCGCAAAAGTAAGATTAATAATTCTAACACGAATTTTCTCAATCTTTCGTACATTACGCTTCACTGTTGGAGGTAAATCAAAAATCACTTCTCCAAAATTCATTTTTATTTCTAGTCTGACACGACACGGGCGCGTTTCGTAAAACTTATTACATTTTCAAAGACTTCACAAATACACAACTGATTTGAACTTACGTCTCTCTGATATTATATCTACATTTGAGTGAGGTGGGAAGGGTGATGTGGCATTAACACAAGACAGAACAGGAGGGGATATTAATAGGGTATTAAAAGTATCAACACAAGACAGAATAGAAACAATGGGTATTGAATAGAAGTGTTTGTAGAAAGCCTATTGGTCCATATTTCTTGATGCTTCTATATTGGAGCGGAGTCTTGAGGTGGGTAGAATATAGTTGTGCAATAATTGGCTGTTGATTGCTGGTGTTGACTTCTTGATGTGTAGTGCCTCGCAAATGTCAAGCCGCCTGCTATCGCTGTATCTATCGATGATTTCTGTGTTGTTTACTAGGATTTCTCTGGCGATGGTTTAATTATGGGAAGAGATTATATGTTCCTTAATGGAGCCCTGTTGCTTATGCATCGTTAAACGCCTAGAAAGAGATGTTGTTGTCTTGCCTATATACTGTGTTTTTTGGAGCTTACAGTCCCCAAGTGGGCATTTGAAGGCATAGACGACGTTAGTCTCTTTTAAAGCGTTCTGTTTTGTGTCTGGAGAGTTTCTCATGAGTAGGCTGGCCGTTTTTCTGGTTTTATAGTAAATCGTCAGTTGTATCCTCTGATTTTTGTCTGTAGGGATAACGTTTCTATTAACAATATCTTTCAGGACCCTTTCCTCCGTTTTATGAGCTGTGGAAAAGAAGTTCCTGTAAAATAGTCTAATAGGGGGTATAGGTGTTGTGTTAGTTGTCTCTTCAGAGGTTACATGGCTTTTCACTTTCCTTCTTATGATGTCTTCGATGAAACCATTGGAGAAGCCGTTATTGACTAGGACCTGCCTTACCCTACAGAGTTCTTCGTCGACTTGCTTCCATTCTGAGCTGTGGCTGAGAGCACGGTCGACGTATGCGTTAACAACACTCCTCTTGTACCTGTCGGGGCAGTCGCTGTTGGCATTTAGGCACATTCCTATGTTTGTTTCCTTAGTGTAGACTGCAGTGTGGAAACCTCCGCCCTTTTCCATGACTGTTACATCTAGAAAAGGCAGCTTCCCATCCTTTTCCGTCTCGTAAGTGAAACGCAGCACGGAACTCTGCTCAAATGCCTCCTTCAGCTCCTGCAGATGTCTGACATCAGGTACCTGTGTAAAAATGTCGTCAACATACCTGCAGTATATGGCCGGTTTCAAGTTCATGTCGACTAAGACTTTTTGCTCGATGGTACCCATGTAGAAGTTTGCAAACAGGACACCTAGGGGAGAACCCATGGCGACCCCATCTACTTGCTTATACATGTGCCCATCCGGGCTCAAGAAGGGTGCCTCTTTAGTACAAGCTTGGAGTAGTTTCCTCAGAATACTTTCTGGCATGTCAAGAGGAGTACAGGCTGGATCACGATATACTCTGTCGGCTATCATTCCGATTGTCTCGTCCACAGGTACGTTGGTAAACAGCGATTCTACGTCCAACGAGGCTCTTATCCCTGTGGCCCGTGTGCCCCGCAGTAAGTCCACAAATTCCTTTGGAGACTTCAGGCTGAAGGCGCAAGGAACATAAGGAGTCAGCAGGCCGTTGAGTCGCTTCGCCAGTCTGTACGTGGGTGTGGGTATCTGGCTAATGATTGGCCGAAGTGGGTTTCCAGGCTTGTGCGTCTTGACATTTCCATACGCATATCCAGGTTTATATTCCCCAATGATCTTTGGCAGGTGGAGTCCGGATTTCTTGGCGTTCACAGTTTCGATCAGTTTGTTGACCTTTGCTTTTAATTCGGCTGTAGTGTCCTTCGTTACCCTTTGGAACTTAGTTTGGTCAGAGAGTATGATGTTCATTTTCGCCAGATATTCGTCTTTTTTAAGAATGACATATATTGGCGACTTGTCACCTCTCCTGACAACTATCTCCTTGTTCTCACGAAGGCTTTTAGCTGCCACTTTAAGCTCGGGGGACAGTATGGTGCTTCTGTAGTTGCCTCGATTCTTTCCTCCTTCTGCAATAAGTTCTGCTTGCAAGGTATCTTTGGTAGTGACCTAAGAAGGTCACTGAACACTAATATTATCTTCTCCTACAACCCCCATTCTTTTGTATGTACACATATATATTTGCTTTATTTGAACCTTGTTACAAAAAAGGAGTTACATATAGGTTACAAAGATAATTATCATAGGTTGTCGAGTTCCTCCAGCTCCTCAGATGGCGGGCAGGAACCCTGGATGCAGTGCGCATTTCCCCTCTGTATCGCCACGCTGAGGCGCTGGAAAAGAAAGCTGGCAGCTCTAGGGTCCCTTGTTGTTTCAATGAGCCTAGAACCCAGTTCCTTCAAAAAACTGGTAGCACTTTTACCCCAGGCGCCGAGTGTCTCAGAAGCAATGGGGACAAAATTGTAGTGGTGATCCAGTTCTCTATACTCACGGAATTTGGCTGCTTCCCTGTGGGTGGCAGCGCCACCTGGTTGTGCAACACTGAGGTTAATGTAGGTGTTAGCCAGGGTTGATACGCACGTGTAGTCCCATACCAACTGCTTGCCATTCTTCCAGGGGTTCACTGTGATACCATCCGGGCGACAAATAAGAGCATCAGAGTTACGGGGCGTTAGGTAACGGGGCTCTCTTTCAGCTGATCATCCAGCTGTGGTGAGGCTCCTCTTGATGATGTCGTTAACTTCACTGTGCCTCGAGTGCCATCCCCCTGTGCTTTGGCAGAGTAGGCCATGGTGGCCGTACCTGTCAGCCACCACCTCGCCGCAAATACACCTATATCTGGTGTGGATTGGGGCAGCAAGGCGAAGGGCCACAGCAATTGGGTACGACGGCTACGACTTCGGGAGGAAACGAAGGAGGAGGCCAGTGTTGACGGGACCTCATTAAGAAGGACTGACGAAACCAGTATTAAGAAGTCCTCGTCTTGGCAAGTTGTGAAAGACAGGGGTCTTAAGAAGACCTTGGCAAAACCGACAACTAATAGCCTACACCTAAGGACTTTTAACGCATTTGACGTATTAGAGGACGAGTGCTGTGTTGAACCTGTTGTTCAACGAGGTGGCAAAGACAAAGTAACGAGGAGCATTGAAGCGCAGGTCCCTCAAACAGCTCGAAAGGAAAAGGGAGAATCGAAGCTTTGGTTGTGGGAGATTCCCAGGTGAGGTATTTAGACAGAACGTTCTGTGCCAGAGATAGGAGAAACAGATTAAGGGTTTGCTATCCGGGAGCTGGAATTGTTGGAAACATGAATGATATTATGACGGGAAATGGGAACAAACCCATTATTTGTATTAGTGCAGGGGGTAATGATGTTGGGCGAGTTAAGAGTGAGGAACTAATACAGAGATTCAGGACAGCCATTGAATTAGTTAGGAGCAAGGGAGGAATCCCGATCATATGTGGCATTCTTCCAAGAAAGGGAGTTGGAAATGAATGGATGTCGAGGGCACTTGGTGTCAATTGCCAGCTGGTAAGATATTGCAAATCAAATGCAATATCTTTCATAGACAACTGGGAACACGTCTATGGAAGAAATGAAATGTATGCTCGTGATGGGGTGCATCTATCGAGGGCTGGGGTGGTTGCTGTTGCGAACTCGTTGGAAGAAGTGGTTAGAGGTGTTTGTTTGGGTTTAAACTGTTAGTAGATAGAGCTATGGGAATTGATTTGGAGGAAGGAGGTAATAAAAGTATGTGTTTGTGGGAGAAAGGAATTGGCAAAATGATCAGGGAAAGAGAAGGGCCTCAAAATAATAATTCACTTAGGGTATATTATACTAACAGTAGAAGTCTAAGAAATAAAATTAACGAATTAAATGCTCTTGTCTGCACAGAAAAAATAGATATTATTGCACTTACCGAAACGTGGATGAATGTAGAAAAAAGAGAACTATTAGCTTAATATCAAATAAATGGATTTAAACTATTTCACACAGATAGATATATTAGACGAGGAGGTGGAGTAGCCATTTATGTTAGGGACAATTTGAAATGTAGTCTCAAAGAGGGAATCAAAACTGAGCCACACACAGAAACTATTTGGATAGAATTAAACGAAAAAGCTAATAATATTATAATAGGAGTTATATATAGGCCACCAAATTTAGACAGATTGGATGCAAAGCATCTATGGGATGAAATATCTAGAGCATCTAGATCTAACAGTATTTATGTCATGGGTGACTTTAATTTTAGTGGAATAAACTGGTTGAACAAAACAGGGAATAGTGAAGCAGAAGATTTTCTAGAATTAATTGACGATTGCTTTCTTACGCAACACATTAAGGAACCAACACGGGAAATAATATTTTAGATTTAGTGTTAACTAACAGGGAAACACAAATAAATGACATCGAAATAGGGAGTGTGCTAGGGAACAGTGATCACAAAGAAATCAGATTTAGCATAGAATGGAATAGACCTGTAGGAGAAAATTCTGTTAAAGTGCCAGATTTTCGAAAAGCTGATTTTAATAGCCTAAGAAATATTTTGGGTCAAATTGATTGGAAAGTCTTGGGTATGGGGTGTGGGCCGGTCTTGGAGCGAGACATGAACCCAGCGATAGGTGACTTAAATGTGGATTTCGATGTGGATTCAATATATAACTTATTTAAGTATATTCTAAACAAAGCACAGGAACGTAGTATACCATACAAATTGAATAGATCGAATACTAATGACCCAAAGTGGATAACAAAGAATTTGAAGAACCTTGTAGGGAAAGGATAGGTCCATTAAAAACTGAGACAGGTCAAATAACAGATAGTGATGAAGAGATGAGTAGTATTTTTAATAAATATTTTGTATCTGTATTTACTAAAGAGGAACTTAACAATATGCCTTCAGCCGAACAAGTCTATGTGGGTGGGGACGAGGACAGGTTGACGAGTTTAGCAGTTACCAGGGAGGATGTTCTTAAACAAATAGTAAAACTCAAACCAAACAAATCCCCAGGGCCGGATGAAGTGTTTGCCAGGGTGCTTAAAGAATGCAAAGAGGAGCTTTGTGACCCACTGTCAACCATATTTAATAAATCAATAGAGTCAGGCAGAGTGCCAGAGTTTTGGAAAGTTGCTAATGTGATACCAGTTTTTAAGAAAGGAGATAGATCACTTGCGTCTAACTATCGACCAATTAGCCTAACGTCTATTGTGGGAAAGTTACTCGAATCTATAATAGCAAATAAAATTCGTCTTCATCTTGAAAAACATAAATTAATAATTGAGTCGCAACATGGTTTTATAAATGGCCGTTCATGTTTAACAAATTTGTTATCTTTTTATTCTAGCATTGTTGAGGCAGTTGATAGTGGTAAGGATTGCGATGTTGTATACCTTGACTTTAGCAAAGCTTTTGATACAGTGCCACATGAAAGACTGATTAAAAAGATAGAGTCTCATGGTATTGGGGGTGCTATATTAAGCTGGATTAGGGCATGGCTATACCAAAGGAAACAGAGAGTTAGTATAAATGGAATCAAGTCAGAGTGGGAAAATGTTGTAAGTGGAGTGCCTCAAGGCTCCGTCCTGGGACCTCTGTTGTTTATAATATATATAAATGATTTAGATTCAGGTTTGAGTAGCAACATTTGCAAATTTGCCGATGATACGAAAATCGGTAGGGAAATTAATTCGGAGGAGGACTCACTATCACTTCAAGTTGATCTAGATAGGGTTTTGAAATGGTCAAAGGATTGGCAGATGCAGTTTAATGCTGATAAATGTAAAGTTCTGAGGTTAGGTAATGATGATAGATTTACAAGATACGAGCTAGATGGTGTTGTGATTGCGAAGTCGGATTGCGAAAGGGATCTGGGAGTTATGATTAGTAAGAATTTAAAACAAAAGGATCAATGCATAAATGTTCGTAATAAGGCAAATCGGACACTTGGATTTATTAATCGCAGCGTTAGTAACAAGACGCCTAGTGTGGTTCTCAAGCTATATCTTGCTCTAGTTAGGCCCCATTTAGATTATGCAGTTCAGTTTTGGTCGCCATATTATAGAATGGATATAAATTCACTTGAACGTGTCCAGCGTAGGATGACTAAGTTAATTCCCCAAATTAGAAATCTTTCATATGAAGAAAGATTAACAAAGCTTAAGTTGCATTCACTGGAAAGGCGAAGAGTTAGGGGTGACATGATAGAGGTTTACAAGTGGATGAATGGACATAACCGGCGGGATATTAATAGGGTATTAAAAGTATCAACACAGGACAGAACACGAAACAATGGGTATAAATTGGATAAGTTTAGATTTAGGAAAGACTTGGGTAAATACTGGTTCAGTAACAGGGTTGTTGATTTGTGGAACCAATTGCCGCGTAACATTGTGGAGGTGGGGTCCCTCGATTGTTTCAAGCACGGGTTGGACAAGTATATGAGTGGGATTGGGTGGTTATAGAATAGGAGCTGCCTCGTATGGGCCAATAGGCCTTCTGCAGTTACCTTTGTTCTTATGTTCTTATAGGTAAAAAGAGATCTTGGTACAAAAGGATTAAAAATGGGAAGGTCACTTTAGAGCAGGAATTCGTACAACTGGTTAGAAATGTTAAAAAAGAGATAAGGAAAGCAAAAAGAAACTATGAAGTTCGCATAGCAGGGCAAGCAAAGACAAATCCTAAAGGTTTTTTTCAGTTATATCGTACTAAGACTAGGGAAAGGATAGGTCCATTAAAAACTGAGACAGGTCAAATAACAGATGGTGATGAAGAGATGAGTAGTATTTTTAATAAATATTTTGTATCTGTATTTACTAAAGAGAAATTTAACAATATGCCTTCAGCCGAACAAGTCTATGTGGGTGGGGACGAGGACAGGTTGACGAGTTTTGCAGTTACCAGGGAGGATGTTCTTAAACAAATAGTAAAACTCAAACCAAACAAATCCCCAGGGCCGGATGAAGTGTTTGCCAGGGTCCTCAAAGAATGCAAAGAGGAGCTTTGTGACCCACTGTCAACCATATTTAATAAATCAATAGTCAGGCAGAGTGCCAGAGTTTTGGAAAGTTGCTAATGTGATACCAGTTTTTAAGAAAGGAGATAGATCACTTGCATCTAACTATCGACCAATTAGCCTAACGTCTATTGTGGAAAAGTTACTCGAATCTATAATAGCAAATAAAATTCGTCTTCATCTTGAAAAACATAAATTAATATTTGAGTCGCAACATGGTTATATAAATGGCCGTTCATGTTTAACAAATTTGTTATCTTTTTATTCTAGCATAGTTGAGGCAGTTGATAGTGGTAAGGATTGTGATGTTGTGTACCTTGACTTTAGCAAAGCTTTTGATACAGTGCCACATGAAAGACTAATTAAAAAAATAGAAGCTCATGGTATTGCGGGTGCTATATTAACTTGGATTAGGGCATGGCTATTCTAAAGGAAACAGAGAGTTAGTATAAATGGGGTTAAGTCAGAGTGGGATAATGTTGTTAGTGGAGTACCTCAGGGCTCTGTCCTGGGACCTCTGTTGTTTATAATATATATAAATGATTTAGATTCAGGTTTGAGTAGCAACATTTGCAAATTTGCCGATGATACGAAAATCGGTAGGGAAATTAATTCGAAGGAGGACTCACTATCACTTCAAGTTGATCTAGATAGGGTTTTGAAATGGTCAAATGATTGGCAAATGCAGTTTAATGCTGATAAATGTAAAGTTCTGAGGCTAGGTAATGATGATAGAGTTCATCACCAATTGCAATATGGAAGTTGTAGTTAAGGACCTGGTGACTCTAGTGGGAGCCCTGAGGACAGAGTTGGACTTTCTGCGGGAGGAGGTGCGTCAGCTGAAAGAACAACGAGAAGTAACGAAGGAGGAGACCAGTAGTAAAGGGACCTCGTCTTGGAGAGTTGTGAAAGACAGGGGCCTTAAGAAGACTTTGATAAAGCCGCCTTCAAACGCCATAGCAACTTCTAATTCATTTGACGTTTTGGAGGACGAGTGCTGTGGAGAGACTGTGGATCGCGCAAAAGGGAAAGCAACGAAGAGAAAGGAAGCGCAGGCCCCTCAGAAAGTAAAGGAAGTACCTAAGCAAACATTAGTTGTGGGAGATTCCCAGATAAGGTATTTGGATAGAACGTTTTGTGCTAGAGATAGGGGGAACAGGTTAAGGGTTTGCTATCCCGGAGCTGGCATTGGTGATATTATAAACAACATGAATGATATTATGGCTGGTAATGGGAACAATCCCATTATTTGCATTAGCGTGGGAGGAAATGATGTTGGTCGAGTTAGGAGTGAGGAACTGATTCAGAGGTATAAAACAGCCATAGAGTTAGTTAGGAGCAAGGGAGGAATCCCGATCATATGTGGCATTCTTCCAAGAAAGGGAGTGGGAAATGAATGGATATCGAGGGCACTTGGTGTCAATTGCCGGCTGGAAAGATATTGCAAATCAAATGCAATATCTTTCATAGACAACTGGGAACACTTCTATGGAAGAAATGAAATGTATGCTCGTGATGGGGTGCATCTATCGAGAGCTGGGGTTGTTGCTGTTGCGAACTCGTTAGAAGAAGTGGTTAGAGGTGTTTGTTTGGGTTTAAACTGTTAGTAGATAGAGGTATGGGAATTGATTTGGAGGAAGGAGGTAATAAAAGTATGTGTTTGTGGGAGAAAGGAATTGGCAAAACGATCAGGGAAAGAGAAGGTCCGCAAAATAACAATTCACTTAGGGTATATTACACTAACAGTAGAAGTCTAAGAAATAAAATTAACGAATTAAATGCTCTTGTCTGCACAGAAAGAATAGATATTATTGCACTTACCGAAACGTGGATGAATGTAGAAAATAGAGAACTATTAGCTGAATATCAAATATATGGATTTAAACTATTTCACACAGATAGATATATTAGACGAGGAGGTGGAGTAGCCATATATGTTAGGGACAATTTGAAATGTAGTCTCAAAGAGGGAATCAAAACAGAGCCACACACAGAAACTATTTGGATTGAATTAAACGAAAAGCTAATAATATTATAATAGGAGTAATTTATAGGCCACCAAATTTAGACAGAATGGAAGCAAAGCATCTATGGGATGAAATATCTAGAGCATCTAGATCTAACAGTATTTATGTCATGGGTGACTTTAATTTTAGCGGAATAAACTGGTTGAACAAAACAGGGAATAGTGAAGCAGAAGATTTTCTAGAATTAATTGACGATTGCTTTCTTACGCAACACATTAAGGAACCAACACGGGAAAATAATATTTTAGATTTAGTGTTAACTAACAGGGAAACGCAAATTAATGACATCGAAATAGGGAGTGAGCTAGGGAGCAGTGATCACAAAGAAATCAGATTTAGCATAGAATGGAATAGACCAGTAGGAGAAAATTCTGTTAAAGTGCCAGATTTTCGAAAAGCTGATTTTAATAGCCTAAGAAATTTTTTGGGTCAAATTGATTGGAAAGTCTTGGGTATGGGGTGGGGGCCGGTCTTGGAGCGAGACATGAACCCAGCGATAGGTGACTTAAATGGGGATTTCGATGTGGATTCAATATATAACTTATTTAAGAATATTCTAAACAAAGCACAGGAACGTAGTATACCATACAAATTGAATAGATCGAATACTAATGACCCAAAGTGGATAACAAAGAATTTGAAGAACCTTATAGGTAAAAAGAGAGCTTGGTACAAAAGGATTAAAAATGGGGAGGTCACTTTAGAACAGGAATTCGTACAACTGGTTAGAAATGTTAAAAAAGAGATAAGGAAAGCAAAAAGAAACTATGAAGTTCGCATAGCAGGGCAAGCAAAGACAAATCCTAAAGGGTTTTTTCAGTTATATCGTACCAAGACTAGGGAAAGGATAGGTCCATTAAAAACTGAGACAGGTCAAATAACAGATAGTGATGAAGAGATGAGTAGTATTTTTAATAAATATTTTGTATCTGTATTTACTAAAGAGGAACTTAACAATATGCCTTCAGCCGAACAAGTCTATGTGGGTGGGGACGAGGACAGGTTGACGAGTTTAGCAGTTACCAGGGAGGATGTTCTTAAACAAATAGTAAAACTCAAACCAAACAAATCCCCAGGGCCGGATGAAGTGTTTGCCAGGGTGCTTAAAGAATGCAAAGAGGAGCTTTGTGACCCACTGTCAACCATATTTAATAAATCAATAAAGACAGGCAGAGTGCCAGAGTTTTGGAAAGTTGCTAATGTGATACCAGTTTTTAAGAAAGGAGATAGATCACTTGCGTCTAACTATCGACCAATTAGCCTAACATCTATTGTGGGAAAGTTACTCGAATCTATAATAGCAAATAAAATTCGTCTTCATCTTGAAAAACATAAATTAATAATTGAGTCGCAACATGGTTTTATAAATGGCCGTTCATGTTTAACAAATTTGTTATCTTTTTATTCCTCCTAAGAACCGGCGGAGCAGGCTCTCTGGGAACTCAAACGGCAGCCCCCGCACCACCACAAAAGTCACTGGAACACACAAGTCCGTTACAGAAACCGTACCCGCCGCGCCAGGCAAAGGTACAGTACTCCCATCATACTTGTCGACCATATCCCGGTACACCACAGCGTCAGTCAGCTTAACCAAGGCCCGATGTTCCCCAGCCAGCTGCACACCACACACATCTGCAGGGTTGAGACCCAGCACATCCAGGAGAGCAACCTCCAACAATGAGTAGTTCACCTGACCAGAGAAGGCCAGCTCAACCGTATCCACACGCCTTATAGGCGGCATGGGCAACGCCATCCCGCCAGGTCAGAGGCCACAAAAAACGCCACCAGCTGTGTGCACGCCAAACGTCCAGGCAAGACTGAGGAGTGAATGTAAACAGAACCGCTCCGCACGGCTGCCAAACAGCCCTCCCCCTGTGAAGCGGAGGGATACCATTGGCCTAGAATTTACTGGCCCAGCGTCTTACCGGGCAGTTGAGGTGGTAATGATTGACATATTGCGGGTGGATGTGGCGTCTGTGTGCGGCGTTCAACTTGTATCCGAGCATCGAGCTGTTGTGAAATTCTGCTCTACGGCTGTGTATCATGATTTTGTGGAACGCTATGACGGGAGGACAGTTACTCTGCCTGAAAGTGGTGGTTCGCTGATAGTGTCGGACAGGTGCAGTGAGACTGCTGCAACCCATCCTCCGAATTGACAGTACGATTTAATACTAAGTGTAATAAGTACACTTTCTAACTGTCATAACCAGTGCATAATTGCACTTATGGGGCTGTTACATTTACCCAACTCCCTCCCCCGATTTAATTCCCCTCGTTTTCTGTTAAGATACACAGAATTTTAGGATTAAATTTTCAATTTCATGTTGCAATACATAAGTTTTAAATATCTAGAATTTTTTTTTCTGGTTTATTAAACAATATAGATTTTATACAAAATTTTAAAATATCCAGAGTTATTTTACAATTTATTGATATATTTTAGTTTTGTTTTATTAGTTTTATAAAACTGAAATATAAATATAGCTGTAGGTTAAGTACTAATTGTAATTAAGAAGCAATAAAATTATTATCTTCAAAAACTAAGATGGTTAGGTGAGGTTGTGGTTTTCTATTCAGTTTTTGGGGTAAACTCAAATATTCACAATATATTTGACAGTACGATTTAATACTAAGTGAAAATAAGTACAATTCCTAACTGCTATGAATAGTACATAATTGCACTTATTTGTCTCCTTACATTTACCACCCCATTTTTGGAGGACGGGCTGGACTACCTATATGGCAGTTCATGGTGCTCCCTTTGAGTTCCCTGACTCTCTTCTCCAGTGTCGTTTTACCCGGTATGGGCGGGTCTTGAGTGTCCGAATGAATGCAGTCTCCTCTGGGCAGTGGAAAGGTATCCCGAATGGGACCCGCACTGTGGCGCTGCGCTTGAAGGACTCCATCCTTCTGGGCTTCATGGTACGCGTGTTCTATGGGGGTCAGCCCTGGACGTTAATTTTATTTCTTAGACTTCTACTGTTAGTGTAATATATCCTAAGTGAATTGTTATTTTGAGGCCCTTTTCTTTCCCTGATCATTTTGCCAATTCTTTTCTCCCACGAACACATAATTTTATTACCTCCTTCCTCCAAATCAATTCCCATACCACTATCTACTAACAGTTTAAACCCAAACAAACACCTCTAACCACTTCTTCCAACGAGTTCGCAACAGCAACAACCCCAGCTCTCGATAGATGCACCCCATCACGACCATACATTTCATTTCTTCCATAGAAGTGTTCCCAGTTGTCTATGAAAGATATTGCATTTGATTTGCAGTATCTTTCCAGCCGGCAATTGACACCAAGTGCCCTTGACATCCATTCATTTCCCACTCCCTTTCTTGGAAGAATGCCACATATGATCGGGATTCCTCCCTTGCTCCTAACTAATTCAATGGTTGTCCTGAATCTCTGTATTAGTTCCTCACTCCTAACTCGTCCAACATCATTACCCCTGCACTAATACAAATAATGGGTGTGTTTCCATTTCCCGTCATAATATCATTCATGTTTCCAACAATATCACCAATTCCAGCTCCCGGATAGCAAACCCTTAATCTGTTCCCCCTATCTCTGGCACAAAACGTTCTGTCTAAATACCTCACCCGGGAATCTCCCACAACCAAAGCTTCGATTCTCCCTTTTCCTTTCCAGCAGTTTGAGGGACCTGCGCTTCAATGCTCCTCGTTACTTTGTCTTTGCCACCTCGTTGAACAACAGGTTCAACACAGCACTCGTCCTCTAATACGTCAAATGCGTTAAAAGTCCTAAGGTGTAGGCTATTAGTTGTCGGTTTTGCCAAGGTCTTCTTAAGACCCCTGTCTTTCACAACTTGCCAAGACGAGGACTTCTTAATACTGGTCTCGTCAGTCCTTCTTAATGAGGTCCCGTCAACACTGGCCTCCTCCTTCGTTTCCTCCCGAAGTCTCAGCCGTCGTACCTCCTCCCGCAGTGAATCCATCTCTGCTCTCAGAGCTCCAACCAGACTCACCAAATCCTTCACTAATCCTTCCATTATTGCAATAATAATGTTATTAGAATCAGAGCTCCACCTAACACAACCTCTCACTGTGACTGTGACTGCAAATGTTGCTACTCAGGTTTGAGTAGCAACATTTGCAAATTTGCCGATGATACGAAAATCGGTAGGGAAATTAATTCGGAGGAGGACTCACTATCAATTCAAGTTGATCTAGATAGGGTTCTGAAATGGTCAAAGGATTGGCAAATGCAGTTTAATGCTGATAAATGTAAAGTTCTGAGGCTAGGTAATGATGATAGAGTTACAAGATACGAGCTTGATGGTGTTGAGATTGCGAAGTCGGATTGCGAAAGGGATCTGGGAGTTATGATTAGTAAAAATTTAAAACAGAAGGATCAATGCATGAATGTTCGTAATAAGGCGAATAGGACACTGGGATTTATTAATCTAAGCGTTATTAACAAGACACCTGGTGTGGTTCTTAAGCTATATCTTGCTCTGGTTAGGCCCCATTTAGATTATGCAGTTCAGTTTTGGTCGCCGTATTATAGAATGGATATAAATTCACTTAAACGTGTCCAGCGTAGGATGACTAATTCCCCAAATTAGAAATATTTCATATGAAGAAAGATTAACAAAGCTTAAGTTGCATTCACTGGAAAGGCGAAGAGTTAGGGGTGACATGATAGAGGTTTACAAGTGGATGAATGGACATAATAGGGTGTATATTAATAGGGTATTAAAAATATCAACACAAGACAAAACACGAAACAATGGGTATAAATTGGATAAGTTTAGATTTAGGAAAGACTTGGGTAAATACTGGTTCAGTAACAGGGTTGTTGATTTGTGGAACCAATTGCCGCATAATGTGGTGGGGATGGGGTCCCTTGATTGTTTCAAGCGTGGGTTGGACAAGTATATGAGTGGGATTGGGTGGTTATAGATTGGAGCTGCCTCGTATGGGCCAATAGGCCTACTGCAGTTACCTTTGTTCTTATGTTCTTATGATGGTGTTGAGATTGCGAAAGGGATCTGGGAGTTATAAGAACATAAGAACATAAGAACAAAGGCAACTGCAGAAGGCCTGTTGGCCCATACGAGGCAGCTCCTATTCTATAACCACCCAATCCCACTCATATACTTGTCGAACCCGTGCTTGAAACAATCGAGGGACCCCACCTCCACAATGTTACGCGGCAATTGGTTCCACAAACCAACAACCCTGTTACTGAACCAGTATTTACCCAAGTCTTTCCTAAATCTAAACTTATCCAATTTATACCCATTGTTACGTGTTCTGTCCTGTGTTGATACTTTTAATACCCTACCAATATCCCCCCGGTTATGTCCATTCATCCACTTGTAAACCTCTATCATGTCACCCCTAACTCTTCGCCTTTCCAGTGAATGCAACTTAAGCTTTGTTAATCTTTCTTCATATGAAAGATTTCTAATTTGGGGAATTAACTTAGTCATCCTACGCTGGACACGTTCAAGTGAATTTATATCCATTCTATAATATGGCGACCAAAACTGAACTGCATAATCTAAATGGGGCCTAACTAGAGCAAGATATAGCTTGAGAACCACACCAGGTGTCTTGTTACTAACGCTGCGATTAATAAATCCAAGTGTCCGATTTGCCTTATTACGAACATTTATGCATTGATCCTTTTGTTTTAAATTCTTACTAATCATAACTCCCAGATCCCTTTCGCAATCCGACTTCGCAATCACAACACCATCTAGCTCGTATCTTGTAACTCTATCATCATTACCTAACCTCAGAACTTTACATTTATCAGCATTAAACTGCATCTGCCAATCCTTTGACCATTTCAAAACCCTATCTAGATCAACTTGAAGTGATAGTGAGTCCTCCTCCGAATTAATTTCCCTACCGATTTTCGTATCATCGGCAAATTTGCAAATGTTGCTACTCAAACCTGAATCTAAATCATTTATATATATTATAAACAACAGAGGTCCCAGGACAGAGCCTTGAGGCACTCCACTTACAACATTTTCCCACTCTGACTTGATTCCATTTATACTAACTCTCTGTTTCCTTTGGTATAGCCATGCCCTAATCCAGCTTAATATAGCACCCCCAATACCATGAGACTATCTTTTTAATCAGTCTTTCATGTGGCACTGTATCAAAAGCTTTGCTAAAGTCAAGGTATACAACATCGCAATCCTTACCACTATCAACTGCCTCAACAATGCTAGAATAAAAAGATAACAAATTTGTTAAACATGAACGGCCATTTATAAAACCATGTTGCGACTCAATTATTAATTTATGTTTTTCAAGATGAAGACGAATTTTATTTGCTATTATAGATTCGAGTAACTTTCCCACAATAGACGTTAGGCTAATTGGTCGATAGTTAGACGCAAGTGATCTATCTCCTTTCTTAAAAACTGGTATCACATTAGCAACTTTCCAAAACTCTGGCACTCTGCCTGACTCTATTGATTTATTAAATATGGTTGACAGTGGGTCACAAAGCTCCTCTTTGCATTCTTTAAGCACCCTAGCAAACACTTCATCCGGCCCTGGGGATTTGTTTGGTTTGAGTTTTACTATTTGTTTAAGAACATCCTCCCTGGTAACTGCTAAACTCGTCAACCTGTTCTCGTCCCCACCCACATAGACTTGTTCGGCTGAAGGCATATTGTTAAGTTCCTCTTTAGTAAATACAGATACAAAATATTTATTAAAAATACTACTCATCTCTTCATCACTATCTGTTATTTGACTTGTCTCAGTTTTTAATGGACCTATCCTTTCCCTAGTCTTAGTACGATATAACTGAAAAAAACCTTTAGGATTTGTCTTTGCTTGCCCTGCTATGCGAACTTCATAGTTTCTTTTTGCTTTCCTTATATCTTTTTTAACATTTCTAACCAGTTGTACGAATTCCTGTTCTAAAGTTACCTCCCCATTTTTAATCCTTTTGTACCAAGCTCTCTTTTTACCTATAAGGTTCTTCAAATTCTTTGTTATCCACTTTGGGTCATTAGTATTCGATCTATTCAATTTGTATGATATACTACGTTCCTGTGCTTTGTTTAGAATATTCTTAAATAAGTTATATATTGAATCCACATCGAAATCCCCATTTAAGTCACCTATTGCTGAGTTCATGTCTCGCTCCAAGACCGGCCCACACCCCACACCCAAGACCCTCCAATCAACCCGACCCAAAAAATTTCTTAGGCTATTAAAATCAGTTTTTCGAAAATCTGGCAGTTTAACAGAATTTTCTCCTACAGGTCTATTCCATTCCATGCTAAATCTGATTTCTTTGTGATCACTGTTCCCTAGCTCACTCTCTATTTCGATGTCATTAATTTGTGTTTCCCTGTTAGTTAACACTAAATCTGAAATATTATTTTCCCGTGTTGGTTCCTTAAAGTGTTGCGTAAGAAAGCAATCGTCAATTAATTCTAGAAAATCTTCTGCTTCACTATTCCCTGTTTTGTTCCACCAGTTTATTCTGCTAAAATTAAAGTCACCCATGACATAAATACTGTTAGATATGTCAGGCCACCAAATTTAGACAGAATGGAAGCAAAGCACCTATGGGATGAAATATCTAGAGCATCTAGATCTAACAGTATTTATGTCATGGGTGACTTTAATTTTAGCGGAATAAACTGGTTGAACAAAACAGGGAATAGTGAAGCAGAAGATTTTCTAGAATTAATTGACGATTGCTTTCTTACGCAACACATTAAGGAACCAACACGGGAAAAAAATATTTTAGATTTAGTGTTAACTAACAGGGAAACGCAAATTAATGACATCGAAATAGGGAGTGAGCTAGGGAGCAGTGATCACAAAGAAATCAGATTTAGCATAGAATGGAATAGACCAGTAGGAGAAAATTCTGTTAAAGTGCCAGATTTTCGAAAAGCTGATTTTAATAGCCTAAGAAATTTTTTGGGTCAAATTGATTGGAAAGTCTTGGGTATGGGGTGTGGGCCGGTCTTGAACCCAGCGATAGGTGACTTAAATGGGGATTTCGATGTGGATTCGGTATATTACTTGTTTAAGAATATTCTAAACAAAGCACAGGAACGTAGTATACCATACAAATTGAATAGATCGAATACTAATGACCCAAAGTGGATAACAAAGAATTTGAAGAACCTTATAGGTAAAAAGAGAGCTTGGTACAAAAGGATTAAAAATGGGGAGGTCACTTTAGAACAGGAATTCGTACAACTGGTTAGAAATGTTAAAAAAGAGATAAGGAAAGCAAAAAGAAACTATGAAGTTCGCATAGCAGGGCAAGCAAAGACAAATCCTAAAGGGTTTTTTCAGTTATATCGTACCAAGACTAGGGAAAGGATAGGTCCATTAAAAACTGAGACAGGTCAAATAACAGATAGTGATGAAGAGATGAGTAGTATTTTTTATAAATATTTTGTATCTGTATTTACTAAAGAGGAACTTAATAATATGCCTTCAGCCGAACAAGTCTATGTGGGTGGGGACGAGGACAGGTTGACGAGTTTAGCAGTTACCAGGGAGGATGTTCTTAAACAGATAGTAAAACTCAAACCAAACAAATCCCCAGGGCCGGATGAAGTGTTTGCCAGGGTGCTTAAAGAATGCAAAGAGGAGCTTTGTGACCCACTGTCAATCATATTTAATAAATCAATAGAGACAGGCAGAGTGCCAGAGTTTTGGAAAGTTGCTAATGTGATACCAGTTTTTAAGAAAGGAGATAGATCACTTGCGTCTAACTATCGACCAATTAGCCTAACGTCTATTGTGGGAAAGTTACTCGAATCTATAATAGCAAATAACTGATTCAGAGGTATAAAACAGCCATAGAATTAGTTAAGAGCAAGGGAGGAATCCCGATCATATGTGGCATTCTTCCAAGAAAGGGA